>NW_027268133.1:0-27035 GCF_963676685.1 Mytilus edulis
TATTCGTGCCCTCAAACGCAAATAAAGTATTTATGAACAAAAACTCAAACACATATCTATGGGAAACAGCTCGCCTAGACGAGTGCAGCAAAGTTTTATTATCATATAATTCAACTGTCCTCAAATGACTTTGCCAGCACACTAAGACCGCTGCAGCATACATGTCTTACAAACATATCTACAATGAGAAATAATGAAATAGAATCTTTCATATCACAAAAACATAATTCCATAATGTTCTTTTAACATCTGCAGAAAAGCATAATGCATTTACAATATTATAAGCTTATACAAAAACATGTAAACAGGGGGAGGGGGGTGGGGGGAAACTTCACTGCACTAAGACTGAGCTTCGAATGGTCAAGCTATGAAAATGTATTTTCAATGTTAACTTTTACCGCGACTGACCAGTCCGTGCTATCATACGAAGAACTTTAAACTCTTAACTTTGTTAAGGTGACTTATTGTTATGCTAAAATAATTTAAATATTATTGTAAACATAAACACATGTTCCCAACATAACAACAATGCCATGTGCTATCGATAGTTAATAAATACATTTAAATTGTAAGTAAACATGACACAATATAGTCTTTGTTATGTAATTATCACTTCGGTCTACAGGAATACCTGATAATCAAGGGAGATAACACACTTCATACGAGTAAAGTGAGATACATCATCGCATGTGCTTTTATCCAATGATTTGACCCCTGGTCAGTAGATATCATATGCAAAAAAACAGAAAAAACATGTACATGTTTTAAGAAAATCATGAACTAATATTTTTAATGCGCTTGAGCAAAAACAATAGATATTGTCATTTCTCAGTGAAAAAGGGGGAGGGTCAAACCTTTTTGAAAACAATATTTCTGCACCTATTCAACTATTAAGCTAGTTAGCTACTACCCATTGCTTCTAAAATAAAAGGTTTAAATGAAGGTGACTAAGCCACAAGGGAGAAGCATTTGTCTTTCTTTGTGATTAAACTTTCAAGAATTAGATTTTTCTCTCTCAATAGTACTTATGTATTTAAATCAAATGATAACACAGCCTGAGTAATTTTTTTGTCTTATTTCAGTTCCAGACATATCATTACTTTTTAACCTGAGATGGCAAACTAGAGGTTTTAAAAAGTCCTGAATAACTGGTAAGCATTTTGCTTTATTAGGCAAGCTCTAAATTGTTTATTTATGGTATTTATGCAATTGAAATTACAGTCGGTATGTTAAAAATATGCAAATATGAAAACTGTTGCTATGGTTTTGGTATTAAATGAAAAGGCTTAGTTACAGATCGTTTCGACTCAATATTTCGAGTTAAATCTTGCGGCAACTGTTTCTCACGTAACACTGCAAACTATATTTAGCTCTATTTTGATCTGTCGTTATTTAATGACGCCATAATACATGTGATGTCACAATGTTTCCTTTAAAACCTCATGTGGATTTCTCACTAATAAAAGGTTTTCACTGAAATACATGTTAAAAACATTTTTTTCTCAAATAGAATTATGTGAAAGGACAAGTTTTGAAATTTGCACTATATTGCACTCTAATTATATGATAAAGATGACTTTCCAAGTAGTTAAGAGTGCTTTCCACAGTTTTAAATACCAGATTTCCACTAGTAAGAATAATTATTTTGGTGTTGGTTTTTTTTATAAAATCTTCATTTTTGCATAATTTCTCTGTCAAAATGCACTTTAAGGCACAAGAAAATTTTATAGAATGCTTTAACAGGGTCTGTGTATTGTAATTAAAGGTTATAATCAGAAGTTTTGTCCTTGTTTTGACTAGTGAAGGTATTCTGGAAGAAATTAATTATATAAACACATTGTATTCAAAATAAATGAATATAGCGACGAAAGTGTCATTGCCTTATAGTGCTAAAACAACTTTATTTTTTTTCAGAAATGGACAAAAATACACAGATTTATTCAGAATGTTATACCGATGAAGATCACATAAAAATATTTGGAAAAATCAGAAGTATGAATTTCAATATGGGTCAGGATCCCTAATAGACCTTGAGATGAGGAACTCAGATGACGTAATTAAAAAAAATATTAGTCCGCCATACAATTGTGGATGCTGTGATTTTAAAAATGGACATAAATGAACAATAAGAACTGTTTTATTGAGCTGGTGTGATGAGAAAAGAAAGATGTAGATTTGACCTGAAATAAATTATTAGAAAGGACAATTTTTTCATTGAATTTTATGATCAGAATTTTGGGATTATTTCATGAGGAGACTGACATTTTTCACCATCTTCGGGGTCCATCAATTTGCGAAAAAAGTAATCTCACTTGCCACCCCGAAAATTTAACCAGACATGTATAAATGTATCAGCTTCGATATGAGCCATCATACATGTTCAAGTAAACGATATGGACTGAGCAACGGAGGAAAAACGTTACCATTACGGCCTATGGAGAATTAATTGTAAATGTATACCCAAATTAGAAGCTTAATTCCAGAAGTTTTCAGGCTGATTTATGGATGATTTCACCTTGTACACCACCGAAAATGATGGTTAGTAGATTTTTATTTGTACCTAGTTATTATAAATGGTTTAAGATAAATATTATTGATAAAGATCAGCAAAAACTCAATGAAACTTTGCTTTTAAAATGCATTACTGGCACGGGGCTGAACACTTTTTTTAGGCACAATCATCACTTTGTTTACTTCCGAGAGATCCGAAAGGAATTTGTTTACTATATTGAAAAAGGCAAGAAACAACTTTTAAATATTATTATTTTCTTATTCGTGCCCTCAAACGCAAATAAAGTATTTATGAACAAAAACTCAAACACATATCTATGGGAAACAGCTCGCCTAGACGAGTGCAGCAAAGTTTTATTATCATATAATTCAACTGTCCTCAAATGACTTTGCCAGCACACTAAGACCGCTGCAGCATACATGTCTTACAAACATATCTACAATGAGAAATAATGAAATAGAATCTTTCATATCACAAAAACATAATTCCATAATGTTCTTTTAACATCTGCAGAAAAGCATAATGCATTTACAATATTATAAGCTTATACAAAAACATTGTAAACAGGGGGAGGGGGTGGGGGAAACTTCACTGCACTAAGACTGAGCTTCGAATGGTCAAGCTATGAAAATGTATTTTCAATGTTAACTTTTACCGCGACTGACCAGTCCGTGCTATCATACGAAGAACTTTAAACTCTTAACTTTGTTAAGGTGACTTATTGTTATGCTAAAATAATTTAAATATTATTGTAAACATAAACACATGTTCCCAACATAACAACAATGCCATGTGCTATCGATAGTTAATAAATACATTTAAATTGTAAGTAAACATGACACAATATAGTCTTTGTTATGTAATTATCACTTCGGTCTACAGGAATACCTGATAATCAAGGGAGATAACACACTTCATACGAGTAAAGTGAGATACATCATCGCATGTGCTTTTATCCAATGATTTGACCCCTGGTCAGTAGATATCATATGCAAAAAAAACAGAAAAAACATGTACATGTTTTAAGAAAATCATGAACTAATATTTTTAATGCGCTTGAGCAAAACAATAGATATTGTCATTTCTCAGTGAAAAAGGGGGAGGGTCAAACCTTTTTGAAAACAATATTTCTGCACCTATTCAACTATTAAGCTAGTTAGCTACTACCCATTGCTTCTAAAATAAAAGTTTAAATGAAGGTGACTAAGCCACAAGGAGAAGCATTTGTCTTTCTTTGTGATTAAACTTTCAAGAATTAGATTTTTCTCTCTCAATAGTACTTATGTATTTAAATCAAATGATAACACAGCCTGAGTAATTTTTTTGTCTTATTTCAGTTCCAGACATATCATTACTTTTTAACCTGAGATGGCAAACTAGAGGTTTTAAAAAGTCCTGAATAACTGGTAAGCATTTTGCTTTATTAGGCAAGCTCTAAATTGTTTATTTATGGTATTTATGCAATTGAAATTACAGTCGGTATGTTAAAAATATGCAAATATGAAAACTGTTGCTATGGTTTTGGTATTAAATGAAAAGGCTTAGTTACAGATCGTTTCGACTCAATATTTCGAGTTTAATCTTGCGGCAACTGTTTCTCACGTAACACTGCAAACTATATTTAGCTCTATTTTGATCTGTCGTTATTTAATGACGCCATAATACATGTGATGTCACAATGTTTCCTTTAAAACCTCATGTGGATTTCTCACTAATAAAAGGTTTTCACTGAAATACATGTTAAAAACATTTTTTTCTCAAATAGAATTATGTGAAAGGACAAGTTTTGAAAATTTGCACTATATTGCACTCTAATTATATGATAAAGATGACTTTCCAAGTAGTTAAGAGTGCTTTCCACAGTTTTAAATACCAGATTTCCACTAGTAAGAATAATTATTTTGGTGTTGGTTTTTTTTATAAAATCTTCATTTTTGCATAATTTCTCTGTCAAAATGCACTTTAAGGCACAAGAAAATTTTATAGAATGCTTTAACAGGGTCTGTGTATTGTAATTAAAGGTTATAATCAGAAGTTTTGTCCTTGTTTTGACTAGTGAAGGTATTCTGGAAGAAATTAATTATATAAACACATTGTATTCAAAATAAATGAATATAGCGACGAAAGTGTCATTGCCTTATAGTGCTAAAACAACTTTATTTTTTTTCAGAAATGGACAAAAATACACAGATTTATTCAGAATGTTATACCGATGAAGATCACATAAAAATATTTGGAAAAATCAGAAGTATGAATTTCAATATGGGTCAGGATCCCTAATAGACCTTGAGATGAGGAACTCAGATGACGTAATTAAAAAAAATATTAGTCCGCCATACAATTGTGGATGCTGTGATTTTAAAAATGGACATAAATGAACAATAAGAACTGTTTTATTGAGCTGGTGTGATGAGAAAAGAAAGATGTAGATTTGACCTGAAATAAATTATTAGAAAGGACAATTTTTTCATTGAATTTTATGATCAGAATTTTGGGATTATTTCATGAGGAGACTGACATTTTTCACCATCTTCCGGGGTCCATCAATTTGCGAAAAAAGTAATCTCACTTGCCACCCCGAAAATTTAACCAGACATGTATAAATGTATCAGCTTCGATATGAGCCATCATACATGTTCAAGTAAACGATATGGACTGAGCAACGGAGGAAAACGTTACCATTACGGCCTATGGAGAATTAATTGTAAATGTATACCCAAATTAGAAGCTTAATTCCAGAAGTTTTCAGGCTGATTTATGGATGATTTCACCTTGTACACCACCGAAAATGATGGTTAGTAGATTTTTATTTGTACCTAGTTATTATAAATGGTTTAAGATAAATATTATTGATAAAGATCAGCAAAAACTCAATGAAACTTTGCTTTTAAAATGCATTACTGGCACGGGGCTGAACACTTTTTTTAGGCACAATCATCACTTTGTTTACTTCCGAGAGATCCGAAAGGAATTTGTTTACTATATTGAAAAAGGCAAGAAACAACTTTTAAATATTATTATTTTCTTATTCGTGCCCTCAAACGCAAATAAAGTATTTATGAACAAAAACTCAAACACATATCTATGGGAAACAGCTCGCCTAGACGAGTGCAGCAAAGTTTTATTATCATATAATTCAACTGTCCTCAAATGACTTTGCCAGCACACTAAGACCGCTGCAGCATACATGTCTTACAAACATATCTACAATGAGAAATAATGAAATAGAATCTTTCATATCACAAAAACATAATTCCATAATGTTCTTTTAACATCTGCAGAAAAGCATAATGCATTTACAATATTATAAGCTTATACAAAAACATGTAAACAGGGGGAGGGGGGTGGGGGAAACTTCACTGCACTAAGACTGAGCTTCGAATGGTCAAGCTATGAAAATGTATTTTCAATGTTAACTTTTACCGCGACTGACCAGTCCGTGCTATCATACGAAGAACTTTAAACTCTTAACTTTGTTAAGGTGACTTATTGTTATGCTAAAATAATTTAAATATTATTGTAAACATAAACACATGTTCCCAACATAACAACAATGCCATGTGCTATCGATAGTTAATAAATACATTTAAATTGTAAGTAAACATGACACAATATAGTCTTTGTTATGTAATTATCACTTCGGTCTACAGGAATACCTGATAATCAAGGGAGATAACACACTTCATACGAGTAAAGTGAGATACATCATCGCATGTGCTTTTATCCAATGATTTGACCCCTGGTCAGTAGATATCATATGCAAAAAAACAGAAAAAACATGTACATGTTTTAAGAAAATCATGAACTAATATTTTTAATGCGCTTGAGCAAAACAATAGATATTGTCATTTCTCAGTGAAAAAGGGGGAGGGTCAAACCTTTTTGAAAACAATATTTCTGCACCTATTCAACTATTAAGCTAGTTAGCTACTACCCATTGCTTCTAAAATAAAAGGTTTAAATGAAGGTGACTAAGCCACAAGGGAGAAGCATTTGTCTTTCTTTGTGATTAAACTTTCAAGAATTAGATTTTTCTCTCTCAATAGTACTTATGTATTTAAATCAAATGATAACACAGCCTGAGTAATTTTTTTGTCTTATTTCAGTTCCAGACATATCATTACTTTTTAACCTGAGATGGCAAACTAGAGGTTTTAAAAAGTCCTGAATAACTGGTAAGCATTTTGCTTTATTAGGCAAGCTCTAAATTGTTTATTTATGGTATTTATGCAATTGAAATTACAGTCGGTATGTTAAAAATATGCAAATATGGAAAACTGTTGCTATGGTTTTGGTATTAAATGAAAAGGCTTAGTTACAGATCGTTTCGACTCAATATTTCGAGTTTAATCTTGCGGCAACTGTTTCTCACGTAACACTGCAAACTATATTTAGCTCTATTTTGATCTGTCGTTATTTAATGACGCCATAATACATGTGATGTCACAATGTTTCCTTTAAAACCTCATGTGGATTTCTCACTAATAAAAGGTTTTCACTGAAATACATGTTAAAAACATTTTTTCTCAAATAGAATTATGTGAAAGGACAAGTTTTGAAAATTTGCACTATATTGCACTCTAATTATATGATAAAGATGACTTTCCAAGTAGTTAAGAGTGCTTTCCACAGTTTTAAATACCAGATTTCCACTAGTAAGAATAATTATTTTGGTGTTGGTTTTTTTTATAAAATCTTCATTTTTGCATAATTTCTCTGTCAAAATGCACTTTAAGGCACAAGAAAATTTTATAGAATGCTTTAACAGGGTCTGTGTATTGTAATTAAAGGTTATAATCAGAAGTTTTGTCCTTGTTTTGACTAGTGAAGGTATTCTGGAAGAAATTAATTATATAAACACATTGTATTCAAAATAAATGAATATAGCGACGAAAGTGTCATTGCCTTATAGTGCTAAAACAACTTTATTTTTTTTCAGAAATGGACAAAAATACACAGATTTATTCAGAATGTTATACCGATGAAGATCACATAAAAATATTTGGAAAAATCAGAAGTATGAATTTCAATATGGGTCAGGATCCCTAATAGACCTTGAGATGAGGAACTCAGATGACGTAATTAAAAAAAATATTAGTCCGCCATACAATTGTGGATGCTGTGATTTTAAAAATGGACATAAATGAACAATAAGAACTGTTTTATTGAGCTGGTGTGATGAGAAAAGAAAGATGTAGATTTGACCTGAAATAAATTATTAGAAAGGACAATTTTTTCATTGAATTTTATGATCAGATTTTGGGATTATTTCATGAGGAGACTGACATTTTTCACCATCTTCCGGGGTCCATCAATTTGCGAAAAAAGTAATCTCACTTGCCACCCCGAAATTTAACCAGACATGTATAAATGTATCAGCTTCGATATGAGCCATCATACATGTTCAAGTAAACGATATGGACTGAGCAACGGAGGAAAACGTTACCATTACGGCCTATGGAGAATTAATTGTAAATGTATACCCAAATTAGAAGCTTAATTCCAGAAGTTTTCAGGCTGATTTATGGATGATTTCACCTTGTACACCACCGAAAATGATGGTTAGTAGATTTTTATTTGTACCTAGTTATTATAAATGGTTTAAGATAAATATTATTGATAAAGATCAGCAAAAACTCAATGAAACTTTGCTTTTAAAATGCATTACTGGCACGGGGCTGAACACTTTTTTTAGGCACAATCATCACTTTGTTTACTTCCGAGAGATCCGAAAGGAATTTGTTTACTATATTGAAAAAGGCAAGAAACAACTTTTAAATATTATTATTTTCTTATTCGTGCCCTCAAACGCAAATAAAGTATTTATGAACAAAAACTCAAACACATATCTATGGGAAACAGCTCGCCTAGACGAGTGCAGCAAAGTTTTATTATCATATAATTCAACTGTCCTCAAATGACTTTGCCAGCACACTAAGACCGCTGCAGCATACATGTCTTACAAACATATCTACAATGAGAAATAATGAAATAGAATCTTTCATATCACAAAAACATAATTCCATAATGTTCTTTTAACATCTGCAGAAAAGCATAATGCATTTACAATATTATAAGCTTATACAAAAACATGTAAACAGGGGGAGGGGGGTGGGGGAAACTTCACTGCACTAAGACTGAGCTTCGAATGGTCAAGCTATGAAAATGTATTTTCAATGTTAACTTTTACCGCGACTGACCAGTCCGTGCTATCATACGAAGAACTTTAAACTCTTAACTTTGTTAAGGTGACTTATTGTTATGCTAAAATAATTTAAATATTATTGTAAACATAAACACATGTTCCCAACATAACAACAATGCCATGTGCTATCGATAGTTAATAAATACATTTAAATTGTAAGTAAACATGACACAATATAGTCTTTGTTATGTAATTATCACTTCGGTCTACAGGAATACCTGATAATCAAGGGAGATAACACACTTCATACGAGTAAAGTGAGATACATCATCGCATGTGCTTTTATCCAATGATTTGACCCCTGGTCAGTAGATATCATATGCAAAAAAACAGAAAAAACATGTACATGTTTTAAGAAAATCATGAACTAATATTTTTAATGCGCTTGAGCAAAACAATAGATATTGTCATTTCTCAGTGAAAAAGGGGGAGGGTCAAACCTTTTTGAAAACAATATTTCTGCACCTATTCAACTATTAAGCTAGTTAGCTACTACCCATTGCTTCTAAAATAAAAGGTTTAAATGAAGGTGACTAAGCCACAAGGGAGAAGCATTTGTCTTTCTTTGTGATTAAACTTTCAAGAATTAGATTTTTCTCTCTCAATAGTACTTATGTATTTAAATCAAATGATAACACAGCCTGAGTAATTTTTTTGTCTTATTTCAGTTCCAGACATATCATTACTTTTTACCTGAGATGGCAAACTAGAGGTTTTAAAAAGTCCTGAATAACTGGTAAGCATTTTGCTTTATTAGGCAAGCTCTAAATTGTTTATTTATGGTATTTATGCAATTGAAATTACAGTCGGTATGTTAAAAATATGCAAATATGAAAACTGTTGCTATGGTTTTGGTATTAAATGAAAAGGCTTAGTTACAGATCGTTTCGACTCAATATTTCGAGTTAAATCTTGCGGCAACTGTTTCTCACGTAACACTGCAAACTATATTTAGCTCTATTTTGATCTGTCGTTATTTAATGACGCCATAATACATGTGATGTCACAATGTTTCCTTTAAAACCTCATGTGGATTTCTCACTAATAAAAGGTTTTCACTGAAATACATGTTAAAAACATTTTTTCTCAAATAGAATTATGTGAAAGGACAAGTTTTGAAAATTTGCACTATATTGCACTCTAATTATATGATAAAGATGACTTTCCAAGTAGTTAAGAGTGCTTTCCACAGTTTTAAATACCAGATTTCCACTAGTAAGAATAATTATTTTGGTGTTGGTTTTTTTTATAAAATCTTCATTTTTGCATAATTTCTCTGTCAAAATGCACTTTAAGGCACAAGAAAATTTTATAGAATGCTTTAACAGGGTCTGTGTATTGTAATTAAAGGTTATAATCAGAAGTTTTGTCCTTGTTTTGACTAGTGAAGGTATTCTGGAAGAAATTAATTATATAAACACATTGTATTCAAAATAAATGAATATAGCGACGAAAGTGTCATTGCCTTATAGTGCTAAAACAACTTTATTTTTTTTCAGAAATGGACAAAAATACACAGATTTATTCAGAATGTTATACCGATGAAGATCACATAAAAATATTTGGAAAAATCAGAAGTATGAATTTCAATATGGGTCAGGATCCCTAATAGACCTTGAGATGAGGAACTCAGATGACGTAATTAAAAAAAATATTAGTCCGCCATACAATTGTGGATGCTGTGATTTTAAAAATGGACATAAATGAACAATAAGAACTGTTTTATTGAGCTGGTGTGATGAGAAAAGAAAGATGTAGATTTGACCTGAAATAAATTATTAGAAAGGACAATTTTTTCATTGAATTTTATGATCAGAATTTTGGGATTATTTCATGAGGAGACTGACATTTTTCACCATCTTCCGGGGTCCATCAATTTGCGAAAAAAGTAATCTCACTTGCCACCCCGAAAATTTAACCAGACATGTATAAATGTATCAGCTTCGATATGAGCCATCATACATGTTCAAGTAAACGATATGGACTGAGCAACGGAGGAAAACGTTACCATTACGGCCTATGGAGAATTAATTGTAAATGTATACCCAAATTAGAAGCTTAATTCCAGAAGTTTTCAGGCTGATTTATGGATGATTTCACCTTGTACACCACCGAAAATGATGGTTAGTAGATTTTTATTTGTACCTAGTTATTATAAATGGTTTAAGATAAATATTATTGATAAAGATCAGCAAAAACTCAATGAAACTTTGCTTTTAAAATGCATTACTGGCACGGGGCTGAACACTTTTTTTAGGCACAATCATCACTTTGTTTACTTCCGAGAGATCCGAAAGGAATTTGTTTACTATATTGAAAAAGGCAAGAAACAACTTTTAAATATTATTATTTTCTTATTCGTGCCCTCAAACGCAAATAAAGTATTTATGAACAAAAACTCAAACACATATCTATGGGAAACAGCTCGCCTAGACGAGTGCAGCAAAGTTTTATTATCATATAATTCAACTGTCCTCAAATGACTTTGCCAGCACACTAAGACCGCTGCAGCATACATGTCTTACAAACATATCTACAATGAGAAATAATGAAATAGAATCTTTCATATCACAAAAACATAATTCCATAATGTTCTTTTAACATCTGCAGAAAAGCATAATGCATTTACAATATTATAAGCTTATACAAAAACATGTAAACAGGGGGAGGGGGGTGGGGGAAACTTCACTGCACTAAGACTGAGCTTCGAATGGTCAAGCTATGAAAATGTATTTTCAATGTTAACTTTTACCGCGACTGACCAGTCCGTGCTATCATACGAAGAACTTTAAACTCTTAACTTTGTTAAGGTGACTTATTGTTATGCTAAAATAATTTAAATATTATTGTAAACATAAACACATGTTCCCAACATAACAACAATGCCATGTGCTATCGATAGTTAATAAATACATTTAAATTGTAAGTAAACATGACACAATATAGTCTTTGTTATGTAATTATCACTTCGGTCTACAGGAATACCTGATAATCAAGGGAGATAACACACTTCATACGAGTAAAGTGAGATACATCATCGCATGTGCTTTTATCCAATGATTTGACCCCTGGTCAGTAGATATCATATGCAAAAAAACAGAAAAAACATGTACATGTTTTAAGAAAATCATGAACTAATATTTTTAATGCGCTTGAGCAAAACAATAGATATTGTCATTTCTCAGTGAAAAAGGGGGAGGGTCAAACCTTTTTGAAAACAATATTTCTGCACCTATTCAACTATTAAGCTAGTTAGCTACTACCCATTGCTTCTAAAATAAAAGGTTTAAATGAAGGTGACTAAGCCACAAGGGAGAAGCATTTGTCTTTCTTTGTGATTAAACTTTCAAGAATTAGATTTTTCTCTCTCAATAGTACTTATGTATTTAAATCAAATGATAACACAGCCTGAGTAATTTTTTTGTCTTATTTCAGTTCCAGACATATCATTACTTTTTAACCTGAGATGGCAAACTAGAGGTTTTAAAAAGTCCTGAATAACTGGTAAGCATTTTGCTTTATTAGGCAAGCTCTAAATTGTTTATTTATGGTATTTATGCAATTGAAATTACAGTCGGTATGTTAAAAATATGCAAATATGAAAACTGTTGCTATGGTTTTGGTATTAAATGAAAAGGCTTAGTTACAGATCGTTTCGACTCAATATTTCGAGTTAAATCTTGCGGCAACTGTTTCTCACGTAACACTGCAAACTATATTTAGCTCTATTTTGATCTGTCGTTATTTAATGACGCCATAATACATGTGATGTCACAATGTTTCCTTTAAAACCTCATGTGGATTTCTCACTAATAAAAGGTTTTCACTGAAATACATGTTAAAAACATTTTTTCTCAAATAGAATTATGTGAAAGGACAAGTTTTGAAAATTTGCACTATATTGCACTCTAATTATATGATAAAGATGACTTTCCAAGTAGTTAAGAGTGCTTTCCACAGTTTTAAATACCAGATTTCCACTAGTAAGAATAATTATTTTGGTGTTGGTTTTTTTTATAAAATCTTCATTTTTGCATAATTTCTCTGTCAAAATGCACTTTAAGGCACAAGAAAATTTTATAGAATGCTTTAACAGGGTCTGTGTATTGTAATTAAAGGTTATAATCAGAAGTTTTGTCCTTGTTTTGACTAGTGAAGGTATTCTGGAAGAAATTAATTATATAAACACATTGTATTCAAAATAAATGAATATAGCGACGAAAGTGTCATTGCCTTATAGTGCTAAAACAACTTTATTTTTTTTCAGAAATGGACAAAAATACACAGATTTATTCAGAATGTTATACCGATGAAGATCACATAAAAATATTTGGAAAAATCAGAAGTATGAATTTCAATATGGGTCAGGATCCCTAATAGACCTTGAGATGAGGAACTCAGATGACGTAATTAAAAAAAATATTAGTCCGCCATACAATTGTGGATGCTGTGATTTTAAAAATGGACATAAATGAACAATAAGAACTGTTTTATTGAGCTGGTGTGATGAGAAAAGAAAGATGTAGATTTGACCTGAAATAAATTATTAGAAAGGACAATTTTTTCATTGAATTTTATGATCAGAATTTTGGGATTATTTCATGAGGAGACTGACATTTTTCACCATCTTCCGGGGTCCATCAATTTGCGAAAAAAGTAATCTCACTTGCCACCCCGAAAATTTAACCAGACATGTATAAATGTATCAGCTTCGATATGAGCCATCATACATGTTCAAGTAAACGATATGGACTGAGCAACGGAGGAAAACGTTACCATTACGGCCTATGGAGAATTAATTGTAAATGTATACCCAAATTAGAAGCTTAATTCCAGAAGTTTTCAGGCTGATTTATGGATGATTTCACCTTGTACACCACCGAAAATGATGGTTAGTAGATTTTTATTTGTACCTAGTTATTATAAATGGTTTAAGATAAATATTATTGATAAAGATCAGCAAAAACTCAATGAAACTTTGCTTTTAAAATGCATTACTGGCACGGGGCTGAACACTTTTTTTAGGCACAATCATCACTTTGTTTACTTCCGAGAGATCCGAAAGGAATTTGTTTACTATATTGAAAAAGGCAAGAAACAACTTTTAAATATTATTATTTTCTTATTCGTGCCCTCAAACGCAAATAAAGTATTTATGAACAAAAACTCAAACACATATCTATGGGAAACAGCTCGCCTAGACGAGTGCAGCAAAGTTTTATTATCATATAATTCAACTGTCCTCAAATGACTTTGCCAGCACACTAAGACCGCTGCAGCATACATGTCTTACAAACATATCTACAATGAGAAATAATGAAATAGAATCTTTCATATCACAAAAACATAATTCCATAATGTTCTTTTAACATCTGCAGAAAAGCATAATGCATTTACAATATTATAAGCTTATACAAAAACATGTAAACAGGGGGAGGGGGGTGGGGGAAACTTCACTGCACTAAGACTGAGCTTCGAATGGTCAAGCTATGAAAATGTATTTTCAATGTTAACTTTTACCGCGACTGACCAGTCCGTGCTATCATACGAAGAACTTTAAACTCTTAACTTTGTTAAGGTGACTTATTGTTATGCTAAAATAATTTAAATATTATTGTAAACATAAACACATGTTCCCAACATAACAACAATGCCATGTGCTATCGATAGTTAATAAATACATTTAAATTGTAAGTAAACATGACACAATATAGTCTTTGTTATGTAATTATCACTTCGGTCTACAGGAATACCTGATAATCAAGGGAGATAACACACTTCATACGAGTAAAGTGAGATACATCATCGCATGTGCTTTTATCCAATGATTTGACCCCTGGTCAGTAGATATCATATGCAAAAAAACAGAAAAAACATGTACATGTTTTAAGAAAATCATGAACTAATATTTTTAATGCGCTTGAGCAAAACAATAGATATTGTCATTTCTCAGTGAAAAAGGGGGAGGGTCAAACCTTTTTGAAAACAATATATCTGCACCTATTCAACTATTAAGCTAGTTAGCTACTACCCATTGCTTCTAAAATAAAAGGTTTAAATGAAGGTGACTAAGCCACAAGGGAGAAGCATTTGTCTTTCTTTGTGATTAAACTTTCAAGAATTAGATTTTTCTCTCTCAATAGTACTTATGTATTTAAATCAAATGATAACACAGCCTGAGTAATTTTTTTGTCTTATTTCAGTTCCAGACATATCATTACTTTTTAACCTGAGATGGCAAACTAGAGGTTTTAAAAAGTCCTGAATAACTGGTAAGCATTTTGCTTTATTAGGCAAGCTCTAAATTGTTTATTTATGGTATTTATGCAATTGAAATTACAGTCGGTATGTTAAAAATATGCAAATATGAAAACTGTTGCTATGGTTTTGGTATTAAATGAAAAGGCTTAGTTACAGATCGTTTCGACTCAATATTTCGAGTTAAATCTTGCGGCAACTGTTTCTCACGTAACACTGCAAACTATATTTAGCTCTATTTTGATCTGTCGTTATTTAATGACGCCATAATACATGTGATGTCACAATGTTTCCTTTAAAACCTCATGTGGATTTCTCACTAATAAAAGGTTTTCACTGAAATACATGTTAAAAACATTTTTTCTCAAATAGAATTATGTGAAAGGACAAGTTTTGAAAATTTGCACTATATTGCACTCTAATTATATGATAAAGATGACTTTCCAAGTAGTTAAGAGTGCTTTCCACAGTTTTAAATACCAGATTTCCACTAGTAAGAATAATTATTTTGGTGTTGGTTTTTTTTATAAAATCTTCATTTTTGCATAATTTCTCTGTCAAAATGCACTTTAAGGCACAAGAAAATTTTATAGAATGCTTTAACAGGGTCTGTGTATTGTAATTAAAGGTTATAATCAGAAGTTTTGTCCTTGTTTTGACTAGTGAAGGTATTCTGGAAGAAATTAATTATATAAACACATTGTATTCAAAATAAATGAATATAGCGACGAAAGTGTCATTGCCTTATAGTGCTAAAACAACTTTATTTTTTTTCAGAAATGGACAAAAATACACAGATTTATTCAGAATGTTATACCGATGAAGATCACATAAAAATATTTGGAAAAATCAGAAGTATGAATTTCAATATGGGTCAGGATCCCTAATAGACCTTGAGATGAGGAACTCAGATGACGTAATTAAAAAAAATATTAGTCCGCCATACAATTGTGGATGCTGTGATTTTAAAAATGGACATAAATGAACAATAAGAACTGTTTTATTGAGCTGGTGTGATGAGAAAAGAAAGATGTAGATTTGACCTGAAATAAATTATTAGAAAGGACAATTTTTTCATTGAATTTTATGATCAGAATTTTGGGATTATTTCATGAGGAGACTGACATTTTTCACCATCTTCCGGGGTCCATCAATTTGCGAAAAAAGTAATCTCACTTGCCACCCCGAAAATTTAACCAGACATGTATAAATGTATCAGCTTCGATATGAGCCATCATACATGTTCAAGTAAACGATATGGACTGAGCAACGGAGGAAAACGTTACCATTACGGCCTATGGAGAATTAATTGTAAATGTATACCCAAATTAGAAGCTTAATTCCAGAAGTTTTCAGGCTGATTTATGGATGATTTCACCTTGTACACCACCGAAAATGATGGTTAGTAGATTTTTATTTGTACCTAGTTATTATAAATGGTTTAAGATAAATATTATTGATAAAGATCAGCAAAAACTCAATGAAACTTTGCTTTTAAAATGCATTACTGGCACGGGGCTGAACACTTTTTTTAGGCACAATCATCACTTTGTTTACTTCCGAGAGATCCGAAAGGAATTTGTTTACTATATTGAAAAAGGCAAGAAACAACTTTTAAATATTATTATTTTCTTATTCGTGCCCTCAAACGCAAATAAAGTATTTATGAACAAAAACTCAAACACATATCTATGGGAAACAGCTCGCCTAGACGAGTGCAGCAAAGTTTTATTATCATATAATTCAACTGTCCTCAAATGACTTTGCCAGCACACTAAGACCGCTGCAGCATACATGTCTTACAAACATATCTACAATGAGAAATAATGAAATAGAATCTTTCATATCACAAAAACATAATTCCATAATGTTCTTTTAACATCTGCAGAAAAGCATAATGCATTTACAATATTATAAGCTTATACAAAAACATGTAAACAGGGGGAGGGGGGTGGGGGAAACTTCACTGCACTAAGACTGAGCTTCGAATGGTCAAGCTATGAAAATGTATTTTCAATGTTAACTTTTACCGCGACTGACCAGTCCGTGCTATCATACGAAGAACTTTAAACTCTTAACTTTGTTAAGGTGACTTATTGTTATGCTAAAATAATTTAAATATTATTGTAAACATAAACACATGTTCCCAACATAACAACAATGCCATGTGCTATCGATAGTTAATAAATACATTTAAATTGTAAGTAAACATGACACAATATAGTCTTTGTTATGTAATTATCACTTCGGTCTACAGGAATACCTGATAATCAAGGGAGATAACACACTTCATACGAGTAAAGTGAGATACATCATCGCATGTGCTTTTATCCAATGATTTGACCCCTGGTCAGTAGATATCATATGCAAAAAAACAGAAAAAACATGTACATGTTTTAAGAAAATCATGAACTAATATTTTTAATGCGCTTGAGCAAAACAATAGATATTGTCATTTCTCAGTGAAAAAGGGGGAGGGTCAAACCTTTTTGAAAACAATATTTCTGCACCTATTCAACTATTAAGCTAGTTAGCTACTACCCATTGCTTCTAAAATAAAAGGTTTAAATGAAGGTGACTAAGCCACAAGGGAGAAGCATTTGTCTTTCTTTGTGATTAAACTTTCAAGAATTAGATTTTTCTCTCTCAATAGTACTTATGTATTTAAATCAAATGATAACACAGCCTGAGTAATTTTTTTGTCTTATTTCAGTTCCAGACATATCATTACTTTTTAACCTGAGATGGCAAACTAGAGGTTTTAAAAAGTCCTGAATAACTGGTAAGCATTTTGCTTTATTAGGCAAGCTCTAAATTGTTTATTTATGGTATTTATGCAATTGAAATTACAGTCGGTATGTTAAAAATATGCAAATATGAAAACTGTTGCTATGGTTTTGGTATTAAATGAAAAGGCTTAGTTACAGATCGTTTCGACTCAATATTTCGAGTTAAATCTTGCGGCAACTGTTTCTCACGTAACACTGCAAACTATATTTAGCTCTATTTTGATCTGTCGTTATTTAATGACGCCATAATACATGTGATGTCACAATGTTTCCTTTAAAACCTCATGTGGATTTCTCACTAATAAAAGGTTTTCACTGAAATACATGTTAAAAACATTTTTTCTCAAATAGAATTATGTGAAAGGACAAGTTTTGAAAATTTGCACTATATTGCACTCTAATTATATGATAAAGATGACTTTCCAAGTAGTTAAGAGTGCTTTCCACAGTTTTAAATACCAGATTTCCACTAGTAAGAATAATTATTTTGGTGTTGGTTTTTTTTATAAAATCTTCATTTTTGCATAATTTCTCTGTCAAAATGCACTTTAAGGCACAAGAAAATTTTATAGAATGCTTTAACAGGGTCTGTGTATTGTAATTAAAGGTTATAATCAGAAGTTTTGTCCTTGTTTTGACTAGTGAAGGTATTCTGGAAGAAATTAATTATATAAACACATTGTATTCAAAATAAATGAATATAGCGACGAAAGTGTCATTGCCTTATAGTGCTAAAACAACTTTATTTTTTTTCAGAAATGGACAAAAATACACAGATTTATTCAGAATGTTATACCGATGAAGATCACATAAAAATATTTGGAAAAATCAGAAGTATGAATTTCAATATGGGTCAGGATCCCTAATAGACCTTGAGATGAGGAACTCAGATGACGTAATTAAAAAAAATATTAGTCCGCCATACAATTGTGGATGCTGTGATTTTAAAAATGGACATAAATGAACAATAAGAACTGTTTTATTGAGCTGGTGTGATGAGAAAAGAAAGATGTAGATTTGACCTGAAATAAATTATTAGAAAGGACAATTTTTTCATTGAATTTTATGATCAGAATTTTGGGATTATTTCATGAGGAGACTGACATTTTTCACCATCTTCCGGGGTCCATCAATTTGCGAAAAAAGTAATCTCACTTGCCACCCCGAAAATTTAACCAGACATGTATAAATGTATCAGCTTCGATATGAGCCATCATACATGTTCAAGTAAACGATATGGACTGAGCAACGGAGGAAAACGTTACCATTACGGCCTATGGAGAATTAATTGTAAATGTATACCCAAATTAGAAGCTTAATTCCAGAAGTTTTCAGGCTGATTTATGGATGATTTCACCTTGTACACCACCGAAAATGATGGTTAGTAGATTTTTATTTGTACCTAGTTATTATAAATGGTTTAAGATAAATATTATTGATAAAGATCAGCAAAAACTCAATGAAACTTTGCTTTTAAAATGCATTACTGGCACGGGGCTGAACACTTTTTTTAGGCACAATCATCACTTTGTTTACTTCCGAGAGATCCGAAAGGAATTTGTTTACTATATTGAAAAAGGCAAGAAACAACTTTTAAATATTATTATTTTCTTATTCGTGCCCTCAAACGCAAATAAAGTATTTATGAACAAAAACTCAAACACATATCTATGGGAAACAGCTCGCCTAGACGAGTGCAGCAAAGTTTTATTATCATATAATTCAACTGTCCTCAAATGACTTTGCCAGCACACTAAGACCGCTGCAGCATACATGTCTTACAAACATATCTACAATGAGAAATAATGAAATAGAATCTTTCATATCACAAAAACATAATTCCATAATGTTCTTTTAACATCTGCAGAAAAGCATAATGCATTTACAATATTATAAGCTTATACAAAAACATGTAAACAGGGGGAGGGGGGTGGGGGAAACTTCACTGCACTAAGACTGAGCTTCGAATGGTCAAGCTATGAAAATGTATTTTCAATGTTAACTTTTACCGCGACTGACCAGTCCGTGCTATCATACGAAGAACTTTAAACTCTTAACTTTGTTAAGGTGACTTATTGTTATGCTAAAATAATTTAAATATTATTGTAAACATAAACACATGTTCCCAACATAACAACAATGCCATGTGCTATCGATAGTTAATAAATACATTTAAATTGTAAGTAAACATGACACAATATAGTCTTTGTTATGTAATTATCACTTCGGTCTACAGGAATACCTGATAATCAAGGGAGATAACACACTTCATACGAGTAAAGTGAGATACATCATCGCATGTGCTTTTATCCAATGATTTGACCCCTGGTCAGTAGATATCATATGCAAAAAAACAGAAAAAACATGTACATGTTTTAAGAAAATCATGAACTAATATTTTTAATGCGCTTGAGCAAAACAATAGATATTGTCATTTCTCAGTGAAAAAGGGGGAGGGTCAAACCTTTTTGAAAACAATATTTCTGCACCTATTCAACTATTAAGCTAGTTAGCTACTACCCATTGCTTCTAAAATAAAAGGTTTAAATGAAGGTGACTAAGCCACAAGGGAGAAGCATTTGTCTTTCTTTGTGATTAAACTTTCAAGAATTAGATTTTTCTCTCTCAATAGTACTTATGTATTTAAATCAAATGATAACACAGCCTGAGTAATTTTTTTGTCTTATTTCAGTTCCAGACATATCATTACTTTTTAACCTGAGATGGCAAACTAGAGGTTTTAAAAAGTCCTGAATAACTGGTAAGCATTTTGCTTTATTAGGCAAGCTCTAAATTGTTTATTTATGGTATTTATGCAATTGAAATTACAGTCGGTATGTTAAAAATATGCAAATATGAAAACTGTTGCTATGGTTTTGGTATTAAATGAAAAGGCTTAGTTACAGATCGTTTCGACTCAATATTTCGAGTTAAATCTTGCGGCAACTGTTTCTCACGTAACACTGCAAACTATATTTAGCTCTATTTTGATCTGTCGTTATTTAATGACGCCATAATACATGTGATGTCACAATGTTTCCTTTAAAACCTCATGTGGATTTCTCACTAATAAAAGGTTTTCACTGAAATACATGTTAAAAACATTTTTTCTCAAATAGAATTATGTGAAAGGACAAGTTTTGAAAATTTGCACTATATTGCACTCTAATTATATGATAAAGATGACTTTCCAAGTAGTTAAGAGTGCTTTCCACAGTTTTAAATACCAGATTTCCACTAGTAAGAATAATTATTTTGGTGTTGGTTTTTTTTATAAAATCTTCATTTTTGCATAATTTCTCTGTCAAAATGCACTTTAAGGCACAAGAAAATTTTATAGAATGCTTTAACAGGGTCTGTGTATTGTAATTAAAGGTTATAATCAGAAGTTTTGTCCTTGTTTTGACTAGTGAAGGTATTCTGGAAGAAATTAATTATATAAACACATTGTATTCAAAATAAATGAATATAGCGACGAAAGTGTCATTGCCTTATAGTGCTAAAACAACTTTATTTTTTTTCAGAAATGGACAAAAATACACAGATTTATTCAGAATGTTATACCGATGAAGATCACATAAAAATATTTGGAAAAATCAGAAGTATGAATTTCAATATGGGTCAGGATCCCTAATAGACCTTGAGATGAGGAACTCAGATGACGTAATTAAAAAAAATATTAGTCCGCCATACAATTGTGGATGCTGTGATTTTAAAAATGGACATAAATGAACAATAAGAACTGTTTTATTGAGCTGGTGTGATGAGAAAAGAAAGATGTAGATTTGACCTGAAATAAATTATTAGAAAGGACAATTTTTTCATTGAATTTTATGATCAGAATTTTGGGATTATTTCATGAGGAGACTGACATTTTTCACCATCTTCCGGGGTCCATCAATTTGCGAAAAAAGTAATCTCACTTGCCACCCCGAAAATTTAACCAGACATGTATAAATGTATCAGCTTCGATATGAGCCATCATACATGTTCAAGTAAACGATATGGACTGAGCAACGGAGGAAAACGTTACCATTACGGCCTATGGAGAATTAATTGTAAATGTATACCCAAATTAGAAGCTTAATTCCAGAAGTTTTCAGGCTGATTTATGGATGATTTCACCTTGTACACCACCGAAAATGATGGTTAGTAGATTTTTATTTGTACCTAGTTATTATAAATGGTTTAAGATAAATATTATTGATAAAGATCAGCAAAAACTCAATGAAACTTTGCTTTTAAAATGCATTACTGGCACGGGGCTGAACACTTTTTTTAGGCACAATCATCACTTTGTTTACTTCCGAGAGATCCGAAAGGAATTTGTTTACTATATTGAAAAAGGCAAGAAACAACTTTTAAATATTATTATTTTCTTATTCGTGCCCTCAAACGCAAATAAAGTATTTATGAACAAAAACTCAAACACATATCTATGGGAAACAGCTCGCCTAGACGAGTGCAGCAAAGTTTTATTATCATATAATTCAACTGTCCTCAAATGACTTTGCCAGCACACTAAGACCGCTGCAGCATACATGTCTTACAAACATATCTACAATGAGAAATAATGAAATAGAATCTTTCATATCACAAAAACATAATTCCATAATGTTCTTTTAACATCTGCAGAAAAGCATAATGCATTTACAATATTATAAGCTTATACAAAAACATGTAAACAGGGGGAGGGGGGTGGGGGAAACTTCACTGCACTAAGACTGAGCTTCGAATGGTCAAGCTATGAAAATGTATTTTCAATGTTAACTTTTACCGCGACTGACCAGTCCGTGCTATCATACGAAGAACTTTAAACTCTTAACTTTGTTAAGGTGACTTATTGTTATGCTAAAATAATTTAAATATTATTGTAAACATAAACACATGTTCCCAACATAACAACAATGCCATGTGCTATCGATAGTTAATAAATACATTTAAATTGTAAGTAAACATGACACAATATAGTCTTTGTTATGTAATTATCACTTCGGTCTACAGGAATACCTGATAATCAAGGGAGATAACACACTTCATACGAGTAAAGTGAGATACATCATCGCATGTGCTTTTATCCAATGATTTGACCCCTGGTCAGTAGATATCATATGCAAAAAAACAGAAAAAACATGTACATGTTTTAAGAAAATCATGAACTAATATTTTTAATGCGCTTGAGCAAAACAATAGATATTGTCATTTCTCAGTGAAAAAGGGGGAGGGTCAAACCTTTTTGAAAACAATATTTCTGCACCTATTCAACTATTAAGCTAGTTAGCTACTACCCATTGCTTCTAAAATAAAAGGTTTAAATGAAGGTGACTAAGCCACAAGGGAGAAGCATTTGTCTTTCTTTGTGATTAAACTTTCAAGAATTAGATTTTTCTCTCTCAATAGTACTTATGTATTTAAATCAAATGATAACACAGCCTGAGTAATTTTTTTGTCTTATTTCAGTTCCAGACATATCATTACTTTTTAACCTGAGATGGCAAACTAGAGGTTTTAAAAAGTCCTGAATAACTGGTAAGCATTTTGCTTTATTAGGCAAGCTCTAAATTGTTTATTTATGGTATTTATGCAATTGAAATTACAGTCGGTATGTTAAAAATATGCAAATATGAAAACTGTTGCTATGGTTTTGGTATTAAATGAAAAGGCTTAGTTACAGATCGTTTCGACTCAATATTTCGAGTTAAATCTTGCGGCAACTGTTTCTCACGTAACACTGCAAACTATATTTAGCTCTATTTTGATCTGTCGTTATTTAATGACGCCATAATACATGTGATGTCACAATGTTTCCTTTAAAACCTCATGTGGATTTCTCACTAATAAAAGGTTTTCACTGAAATACATGTTAAAAACATTTTTTCTCAAATAG
Source organism: Mytilus edulis (assembly GCF_963676685.1). Classification (NCBI taxonomy): domain Eukaryota; kingdom Metazoa; phylum Mollusca; class Bivalvia; order Mytilida; family Mytilidae; genus Mytilus; species Mytilus edulis. The sequence continues at coordinate 23,652 of NW_027268133.1, forward strand.
AATTATGTGAAAGGACAAGTTTTGAAAATTTGCACTATATTGCACTCTAATTATATGATAAAGATGACTTTCCAAGTAGTTAAGAGTGCTTTCCACAGTTTTAAATACCAGATTTCCACTAGTAAGAATAATTATTTTGGTGTTGGTTTTTTTTATAAAATCTTCATTTTTGCATAATTTCTCTGTCAAAATGCACTTTAAGGCACAAGAAAATTTTATAGAATGCTTTAACAGGGTCTGTGTATTGTAATTAAAGGTTATAATCAGAAGTTTTGTCCTTGTTTTGACTAGTGAAGGTATTCTGGAAGAAATTAATTATATAAACACATTGTATTCAAAATAAATGAATATAGCGACGAAAGTGTCATTGCCTTATAGTGCTAAAACAACTTTATTTTTTTTCAGAAATGGACAAAAATACACAGATTTATTCAGAATGTTATACCGATGAAGATCACATAAAAATATTTGGAAAAATCAGAAGTATGAATTTCAATATGGGTCAGGATCCCTAATAGACCTTGAGATGAGGAACTCAGATGACGTAATTAAAAAAAATATTAGTCCGCCATACAATTGTGGATGCTGTGATTTTAAAAATGGACATAAATGAACAATAAGAACTGTTTTATTGAGCTGGTGTGATGAGAAAAGAAAGATGTAGATTTGACCTGAAATAAATTATTAGAAAGGACAATTTTTTCATTGAATTTTATGATCAGAATTTTGGGATTATTTCATGAGGAGACTGACATTTTTCACCATCTTCCGGGGTCCATCAATTTGCGAAAAAAGTAATCTCACTTGCCACCCCGAAAATTTAACCAGACATGTATAAATGTATCAGCTTCGATATGAGCCATCATACATGTTCAAGTAAACGATATGGACTGAGCAACGGAGGAAAACGTTACCATTACGGCCTATGGAGAATTAATTGTAAATGTATACCCAAATTAGAAGCTTAATTCCAGAAGTTTTCAGGCTGATTTATGGATGATTTCACCTTGTACACCACCGAAAATGATGGTTAGTAGATTTTTATTTGTACCTAGTTATTATAAATGGTTTAAGATAAATATTATTGATAAAGATCAGCAAAAACTCAATGAAACTTTGCTTTTAAAATGCATTACTGGCACGGGGCTGAACACTTTTTTTAGGCACAATCATCACTTTGTTTACTTCCGAGAGATCCGAAAGGAATTTGTTTACTATATTGAAAAAGGCAAGAAACAACTTTTAAATATTATTATTTTCTTATTCGTGCCCTCAAACGCAAATAAAGTATTTATGAACAAAAACTCAAACACATATCTATGGGAAACAGCTCGCCTAGACGAGTGCAGCAAAGTTTTATTATCATATAATTCAACTGTCCTCAAATGACTTTGCCAGCACACTAAGACCGCTGCAGCATACATGTCTTACAAACATATCTACAATGAGAAATAATGAAATAGAATCTTTCATATCACAAAAACATAATTCCATAATGTTCTTTTAACATCTGCAGAAAAGCATAATGCATTTACAATATTATAAGCTTATACAAAAACATGTAAACAGGGGGAGGGGGGTGGGGGAAACTTCACTGCACTAAGACTGAGCTTCGAATGGTCAAGCTATGAAAATGTATTTTCAATGTTAACTTTTACCGCGACTGACCAGTCCGTGCTATCATACGAAGAACTTTAAACTCTTAACTTTGTTAAGGTGACTTATTGTTATGCTAAAATAATTTAAATATTATTGTAAACATAAACACATGTTCCCAACATAACAACAATGCCATGTGCTATCGATAGTTAATAAATACATTTAAATTGTAAGTAAACATGACACAATATAGTCTTTGTTATGTAATTATCACTTCGGTCTACAGGAATACCTGATAATCAAGGGAGATAACACACTTCATACGAGTAAAGTGAGATACATCATCGCATGTGCTTTTATCCAATGATTTGACCCCTGGTCAGTAGATATCATATGCAAAAAAACAGAAAAAACATGTACATGTTTTAAGAAAATCATGAACTAATATTTTTAATGCGCTTGAGCAAAACAATAGATATTGTCATTTCTCAGTGAAAAAGGGGGAGGGTCAAACCTTTTTGAAAACAATATTTCTGCACCTATTCAACTATTAAGCTAGTTAGCTACTACCCATTGCTTCTAAAATAAAAGGTTTAAATGAAGGTGACTAAGCCACAAGGGAGAAGCATTTGTCTTTCTTTGTGATTAAACTTTCAAGAATTAGATTTTTCTCTCTCAATAGTACTTATGTATTTAAATCAAATGATAACACAGCCTGAGTAATTTTTTTGTCTTATTTCAGTTCCAGACATATCATTACTTTTTAACCTGAGATGGCAAACTAGAGGTTTTAAAAAGTCCTGAATAACTGGTAAGCATTTTGCTTTATTAGGCAAGCTCTAAATTGTTTATTTATGGTATTTATGCAATTGAAATTACAGTCGGTATGTTAAAAATATGCAAATATGAAAACTGTTGCTATGGTTTTGGTATTAAATGAAAAGGCTTAGTTACAGATCGTTTCGACTCAATATTTCGAGTTAAATCTTGCGGCAACTGTTTCTCACGTAACACTGCAAACTATATTTAGCTCTATTTTGATCTGTCGTTATTTAATGACGCCATAATACATGTGATGTCACAATGTTTCCTTTAAAACCTCATGTGGATTTCTCACTAATAAAAGGTTTTCACTGAAATACATGTTAAAAACATTTTTTCTCAAATAGAATTATGTGAAAGGACAAGTTTTGAAAATTTGCACTATATTGCACTCTAATTATATGATAAAGATGACTTTCCAAGTAGTTAAGAGTGCTTTCCACAGTTTTAAATACCAGATTTCCACTAGTAAGAATAATTATTTTGGTGTTGGTTTTTTTTATAAAATCTTCATTTTTGCATAATTTCTCTGTCAAAATGCACTTTAAGGCACAAGAAAATTTTATAGAATGCTTTAACAGGGTCTGTGTATTGTAATTAAAGGTTATAATCAGAAGTTTTGTCCTTGTTTTGACTAGTGAAGGTATTCTGGAAGAAATTAATTATATAAACACATTGTATTCAAAATAAATGAATATAGCGACGAAAGTGTCATTGCCTTATAGTGCTAAAACAACTTTATTTTTTTTCAGAAATGTACAAAAATACACAGATTTATTCAGAATGTTATACCGATGAAGATCACATAAAAATATTTGGAAAAATCAGAAGTATGAATTTCAATATGGGTCAGGATCCCTAATAGACCTTGAGATGAGGAACTCAGATGACGTAATTAAAAAAAATATTAGTCCGCCATACAATTGTGGATGCTGTGATTTTAAAAATGGACATAAATGAACA
>NW_027268134.1:0-15794 GCF_963676685.1 Mytilus edulis
TGAAACTTAGGTGAATTGTTTATATCTATTGATGTAAGCTCCCTTTCAATTTTTATAAATTTCAGATTTTAAGTTTTGGATTTATGGGGCTTTATTCATAAAAAAGGGGGATTTTCAACACTTCGGACAATAACTCAAAAAGGCTTTCACCAATGTCCATGAAACTTTGGTGAATTGTTTATATCTTTTGATGTAAGCTCCCTTTCAATTTTTATAAATTTCAGATTTTAAGTTTTGGATTTATGGGGCTTTATTCATAAAAAAAGGGGGGGGGGTTTTTCAACACTTCGGACAATAACTCAAAAGGCTTTCACCAATGTCCAGGAAACTTTGGTGAATTGTTTATATCTATTAATGTAAGCTCCCTTTCAATTTTTATAAATTTCAGATTTTACATTTCCGTGTTATGAATTTTTATGCTTAAAAAAGGGGGGATTTTCCAATTTTGGGACAATTACTAACACTTTCACAAAATTTTATGCAACTTTAATAAATTGTTTATATCTATTGACATAAGCTCTCTTTCCATTTTTATAAATTTTAGATTTTACGTTTTCTTAAGTAATGAATTTTTATACTTAAAAAAGGGGAATTTTATGAAACTTTGGTGAATAAATTAATGTAACATCCCTTTTGATTTGTATATATATTTCTAGTTGATCATAAAAATTCATTCAAAGCATAAAAGACAAGTTAAAAGAGCAACGGGCGTATCATGCGCTAAAGCGCAGCCCTTTATTAGATTTTATAGACGAGAACGTGTGTGGTATTGGTGTAGAGATATAGGTGTTGAGATATACCGGCAATTGTAAATAGTGTACATCGTTATACATATTCTATTGGTGATTGAATATTGTAATTTATAAAATTCTACTGGTGAAGGGATATAATTGACTTCATACTGAAGGTGTGCCTATATTGGCAGAAAATATACAGATACAGATACAGAAAAGCGCTTCGGACGCATTGGAAATATTAAAAGTGTTGTTTTCAATTTTTTATAGTATATCCAGTTAGTTTTAAGTTTTGTAATACATGTCATTTGGTACATGTACATGTATGTAGACGTACATATGCATCAATGTAATACTTAGTAACTGTCATGGATTGATGTTTGTTTCGAAACGTCCAGTGGAAAATATTTCAAATACAAAATCACCCTTTGAAAAAATGTTTCAATGATTTTTGACATGATGAGGACGAACTACTCCTCCCACACGAGTCATAGTATTTCATACATTGGTATATGAATAACATATGTACAATGTAATTGTGAGTTTGCTATGCTTATAAGATCGACGAGTATATGAGGTAATTTTACCAGCTTGTGATTACAGTCTCCATATTTTTCAATTTAAATAGTACTACAAGAGAGGTTCAGTATCTAGGATAATAAAAATAACAGAAAATGTAGAAAAAGACTATAACCAGCTGAAAGTAATAAACAATAAGTTTAATAAATTCTAATAAAAAAACATGTAGTTATTTTATATACATATGTAGAATCTAAAATGACTGCGAATATTTACACAATGAAATCAATCTTATACATTCAATTCCAATTCTATTCCCGACAGGATCTGGTTGCGTATTCATACATTCGAATAACGTCAAGCAGATGATAAAGTTTCGATGACTATTATCATGATTATACAATGTATATATATACACTAGTCTACTGTAGATCTTTGATTTGCAGAGGGCGAATAAAATTTACAGCAAATATAGTCATACATTGATTTGCAGAGGGCGAATGAAATTTACAGCAAATATAGTCATACATGTATGTGGAATAAATGATTTTAAATATTTTCAAATTAAAAATGAACTCTTTTACTTGAACAAACGACCAGCATTTACAATCTGTTTTCATAGTCATTGACAATCCTTTGAAAGTGTAATATTGTATCGCGTTTTGTACACGTAGTGGTCTGTAATCGTGATATTTTTACATGATCGAATACAAATTATGTGAAATGTAATTTTTACGTTTACAGTCAACTTTGGCAATAGATACACATGTCATTTTGTAATGAAAAAATACATACTTAACTGAAACAAGGAACAGTAGTATTCACATGAATCACAAATCAAACATTTTGAAAAGATGTTGTTCGTCTGGATTCAAGCCTTCGTGTTTATTCATTAAACCACCGGAACACCGGCGAAACCTACACGTGTTTCTTCCGAACGAGGTCCTTGATTCGGTACTTCCCGGAAGCTCCTGACATTCCGCTCTCCTCTTCTTCCAGAAACTCCAACCGTTTTCTTTCTTGAATTTTTTCCTTTCTTCTTCCCAAAATTTATCCTTCGCATATCCATTATTTTTCCAAGTTTTCCATCGTTCCTCCATTTCTTCAGGGTTTGGTAATTTCGTGTTGTAAGTATCCTTCCAATATTTCTCCCAGAAATTAATTGTCTGTCCGTTTTCTTTAGATTTCTCATATTCATTCAAAACAGTTTCATGATATTCTTTCATAGTTTTGTGATTTTTCAGCACATCGTCAGTGTAACTATCCCAAATCTCCAATGGCGATTTACCTTCTTTAATTAAGTCTTTATTTTGCCCGGGTCCCCATTTCGAAGGAGGCCAATTCCAATATCCTACAAAATGCTGCATCCAGTCTCCCACATGGTACATTTTAGACCTATCTTTACATACATCGTGATCTGATTGATCTTTCTTCACTTCCGAATTTTCTCCATTTGACATCATTTCATTATTTTCATCTGTCGGTAACATTTCAGCCATTTTTGTAGTTTAAAAAACTAGAGTCGGTCTGTTACTTGTGATATGATTTCTGCTTTTTGAATATCAATACTGTATCGTTAGTTATCTTTTATACTAGTTTAAATCTACGTGTTCTTTGGTATTATTCATGGTATTTGAAAGTTTTAAATATGTTTCGTCAGATAAATATTTCGTCAGACTGGATGGTAAGAAACAGAACATTCATACAAAGCGAGATAACTCAAATTAATTATGTTTTATTTATACATGAAACGTTCTATTTATCGAGGCCTCCTGAAGGAGCACATTCGAAATCCCCATTACCTATCTTATTCTACATATTTTGTTTTCGGTTTTCTTTTGTTTCATGAAAGTTATATTTCTATACCAGTTTTATTTCTAACTATCATGTCTCACTAAAGTATACTATCCAATCGTGAGTGTTTTAGCATACTTTAATATAAATATATACAAAATTGTTAAATAAACAAATCCATGGATATAGCACTAGTAATCTTTTTGTTGAAATCGTAAAAAGACGACCAAGACAGGGGTTAAATTATTGCTCCGTAACGGATGTAAATTGTGGAAAAGGATAACTATGTTTACCCTTCAGGAGCACCCGAAATCACCCCTATAGTTTTTGATAGGGATCTTTTTGCTGAAGTCTTTTATCATTTCATGTAGCGTCGTGTGAATTGTAACAGTTTTTCTTTTCACCCTAATTCGCTCGTTTTCTGAAATTGATTTTTGAAAATTTGTTCGACTTGTGAGTTGTGAATAGCATTGAATGATAAAGCCTGTTATCATTTTTACAATTCAGATGCTTTTTGCTAAATAATTTATTGTGTAAACCAATTTGTTACGGTTTTATCAATATTATTGTTTACGGTGATGCTGATAACGAATGGCTGCTGAATGTCCATCGACAAATTTATATGCATATTCAGGACGAGAACATGTAAATATTATCATTAACTAAGAAGATTTTTCAAAGTGTCAATATGACGAAATAGTGGTGTACAAATAAGTGTGGGTTCTGAAACAATATTAAGAATATATGTATAAAACTAACAACATTTTGTTTCAATCTATTGACTGAACGTATGTTTTCAACTTTTTTTCTACGGTTTTTGTCGCCTTTCTGTGTTTTTCTGTGTGTCTATTGTTCCTTTGAAATGTGTACTTATAACTTTCAGCGGAAAATATCAAAAATGTCTTTTAAACGAATATTTCTCAACTTGATGATTTTGTAAATGTTTTCAAATAGAATTGGAAACATATAACAACAGAAATATGTTTGTACTGACCACAATCAAGACCTACATACATTACTAGATTTAGTACTGCAAACGCGCTCAATTCAACTACAAATAAAATTGAGAATGGAAATGGGGAATGTGTCAAAGAGACAACAACCCGACCAAATAAAAAACAACAGCAGAGGGTCACCAACAGGTCTTCAATGTAGCGAGAAATTCCCGCACCCGGAGGCGTCCTTCAGCTGGCCCTTAAACAAATATATACTAGTCCAGTGATAATGAACGCCATACTAATTTCCAAATTGTACACAAGAAACTTAAATTAAAATAATACAAGACTAACAAAGGCCAGAGGCTCCTGACTTGGGACAGGCGCAAAAATGCGGCGGGGTTAAACATGTTTGTGAGATCTCAACCCTCCCCCTATACCTCTAACCAATGTAGAAAAGTAAACGCATAACAATACGCACATTAAAATTCAGTTCAAGAGAAGTCCGAGTCTGATGTCAGAAGATGTAACCAAAGAAAATAAACAAAATGACAACAATACATAAATAACAACAGACTACTAGCAGTTAACTGACATGCCAGCTCCAGACTTCAATTAAACTGACTGAAAGATTATGATTTCATCATATGAACATCAGGCACAATCCTTCCCGTTAGGGGTTTAGTAACATACCATCATAACATATATGAGAAGAACATAACCCGTGTCATGCCAACAACTGTTTTTAGAATAAATGTGTTTAGTTCCGATGCAAAGACCTTATCAGTGACTCAATATTAACGCCAAAATATGCAATCTTTAATGACTTGACAACAGTATCGTAATTATATCCCTTCTTAATAAGTCTATTCAAAGGTTTTGTAAGTTTCTGAGGTGAATACTGACACCTTTGTGCTTTATAAAGAATATTTCCATAAAAATTGGATGTGAAATACCTGAACGTATTAGAAGTCTGCATGTTGAGTTATATTTACGAATGATGTCTTTATAATGATGATAAAATTTAGTAAATGTTTTGACTAGTTTTTGATATCGAAAACCCTGGTGTAATAATTTTTCAGTAATACATAAATTTCTCTCGTTAAAATCTTAAACATTGTTACATACACGAGCGAATCGTACAAGTTGAGATATATAAACACCGTAAGATGGTGACAAGGGAACGTCACCATCTAAAAACGATAATTAACGATAGGAAATGAAAAATCATCCCTTTTATCATAAATTTTAGTATTCAGCTTTCCATTAGTGATATAGATATCAAGATCGAGAAAAGGGCAGTGGTCATTGTTAGTATTAGCTTTATTTAAAGTAAGTTCAACAGGATAATACCTTACTAAAGTGAAACAGACATTTTTGCATGAATTATGTTCTGTTTAATTCATTTTCATTACATTTTTTTATTTGTTTAGATTTTTAGTTTGTTTTCAGGAGTGGGTCATCAAACTAAATGGGGTAGGTTTAATTCTTAGTCGGGATTATGATCCATTACCAGTGTTAGCATGTCTGTGGTGCATTTTCACTGAATTGTTCGTGAATTGAACTTATTATTCACTATATCAAATGTTATAAAATATATCCGAAAGTTGTGCAAGCATAGTCTATACATGTATGACTTCTCGATATTATTTTACGTCTTTGCAAGCCTATCAAACGAAAAATAATGTCACAAAACTGTGGATCGTACCACAGCAAGAGGAGGGAAGAAGGCGTGTAAAAACATACAGAAGATACAGTTACTGTAGTTGAGATAATCTTTAGCGCTCGAATATATTTGATCATTAACTGTCGTCCCAAAGTCCCGTATAAGTAGTACACTGTAATTACGGTATTGTGTATGTTTTCTTGTCACCTTCTTGACAATAGAAGATTCAAGAACGGGATTTTTTCAAATGCTTGCAGGGTCCAAAGTGATTCTGCTTTATGAATCAAAACATCATATAAATAAACCCGTATGGAATTAGAATAACGAGACTAACAATTCTTCGGGAGTTCATAGACGACGTATTGCTATGCAAAATGACTTACATGTACAAACCTACTCCAACAAAAACATATATGAAGTACTTTGAAGTGATCGGTTAATTTTTTTATTCAACCTTTTATAAGATCCCACGTTTTAAATTATGGAATATTCGCTCAGGCTAGGCTAGATATTATGACATACATGTACTTGCCCATGACTGAACATTCACCAACGAGACCAATGCACAAACTCTGACAAGACAATTATTTTCTTTGAATAAATGCTTACATGTATATATCCATTGGGGGGTACCACCATTTTACAGGCGTCAACATATATGTGCATAATGTAGTATCTCTGAATTTATAGAACTATATTGATTACTTTTAATTAAATGCATTTCACTCTATAAAATTGACTGAAATTTTGATATATGATAGACAGGCTGCTACTCGTACCTTACTTCAGATTTAAATAGCTAAAAATCCTACCAGAGTTATTCCTCTTTAAACAATTATTTGTTGACTTGTCACAAATGTCAATTAATAGTCTTGATCAAACGTAATGCAGATGTATGCTTCGCTGCTGATTAATTGCATGACCACACTGAATAAAAAATGGTTCATTTCATATTGCTTTGCCCTTTTTAAACTAACCAGACCAAGAGAACTGTTATTTTAGCTTTTTATGAAATCATGTTATGATTTGCACAATTATAGTGTCATACAAATAATCCAAATATCGTTTTGTGTTTACATTAGATTTTACCAAGCTTTATTCAACTGTTCAATGGGGCACGCGAGTTCACAGATGATTTTATGTGGTGACCGTGTTAGTTTTTCGTGTAGTGTTTAGTGGACTGTAACAGTTGTTTGTCTTCTTTGCAAAAGTATTGTCAGCTTATCTTGACTTCTTCGATTCACTTAATAATCTTTCTCCCTCTTATTTCAATGCATATTGAACTGAAAATCTTATGCTTTAAATTCAGACTGTTTTTTTAACCTATTTTTCTTATGGGAAAGCTAAGGGGTGCAATACAACCTGTTGTATTTTCGATGTCAGTCTATGTACATAATGTGGTTAAAACTTGGCTTATATATTTATACAACTATACTACAATCTTTCAGGACCTTTGAATATTATAACATATTCATGAAACCTCGCTTCTTTTACAAATAACATGCAAACTAATTGATTAGAAATACACGCAAGAAATTTGTCGAAATTTCATTGGAAATTGTAAAACCAACCATGCTGTTCTGAAAAAAAACCCACCATATATGTTGCTTCGTGCCATTTGAATTTATCAGGAATTTAGGTATAGTGTCAGTTGAAACATGTACATGTATCAGACTAAATGACAATACTTGAATAAAAAAAAGTGACGTCCATGAAAAATCATTTCAAACCTAAAAGCACAGTCATGCTTAATATTAAACAAGCATATATTACAAATACTTGTTTTCTAATTAAAATATGTTCAATTATATTTAAATATTGTAAATTGAAACTTTAAATAATTGACTAATGTACATTGTAGGTATGTTAAAACTGCAGGATCGAATATTAAAAATCTTTTATACATATATACAATTTATAAATATTTGCATATTGAGGAGATATGATTTAATCATGTTCAGTTGGAAGGTTTTTATTTGTATATATATATATCAAATTTTATCAAACTACAAAAATAAATAACATATATGAACATGAATAAAATACAACGCGTTTAAAGATAATTATAGTGTGATTTACTCATATGAATTGTACCACATTTGCCATTCGGTCTATCAGCTAGATTACTCTAGTTTCAGATGTGTCTTTGGTGGACCGTTTTTTGAAAATATAATTTAATCGAATCTGATTTGATATCTATCCATCAATAAATAATATAGAAACTCGTACAATTTCACCATGAAAGCAGATGGCGAAAACTGGAACTACATTATGTGTAATCTCGATTGAGTTTCAATTGTGTTTTAAAACTTGGTGTAAAAGAAACGAAAATCATTCAGCAACAGCACCAGCAATAGATTCTGAATCATCTTTATTGTCGTTTACTTCCATCCACACTATACATTTTTCCACAGAATTATGTTTCGCCATCTCCTCGATAGCAAAATCATCTTCGGTAGTTTCCGTAGGTTCCGAAGCATTCACGATTTCAATCGTTTCCATAGCTGATTGCACAGGCCCGCCACCTAGAGAGCGCTTACGTAAATTCTTTTCATTAAAATTAGGGTCTGTTATGTCACGGTCTAAACGTAAAGCGGATTTCTCCAACGAATCGGTATACGTTACACTTTTTTTCTTTCGAGGTTCGTCGGATTTTACCTTAGTCTTTGCGGGCTTCAAGTTAGAATACCGTCTGTCCGTGTAATTATGACTATGTTCATCAGATGTTTGTGCTGTATTGCATGTTTTAGACTCTTCTTTTAATTGATCAATGACCATTCGAGCTTCTCGTGATAATCCATCAGAAAATCTACTAGGAGGTCTTCTTTCGAGAAGTCTCCGAAACTCCCAGTAAGTGTCACTGTTTTGGAACTGAAATCCGTCTAGAATACTTTCTCGACTTCTTTCCATTTTTTATTCACATCTTTTTATCTGAAATTTTCAAAAATGAATGAATGAATAAAACTGGAATTTATAATTTTAATGATACTTTGTCGAAAACAAATAACAAGTTCTTAACTTCAGAAATAACAATATTATAAAAATGAATTTCGGACGCTGTGTATCATTACGGCACAACTAGACGCATTCGTCTCAACTCGGCCGATTCCGTACCCTCAGAAGGAGACGGTCCAGATGGCGCGTTGTCAGACCCTTGTAAGCAAAGAGTGAACACATGCTCTGTATTTTAATCAGAATGAATTTATTCTTGAATCACTTTTAACCTTATAAATTACAGATATAGCAGAAAACCAAATAGTCTCTGTTGGTGGGCTACAAAAAATGTATCACTATAAAAATATTGATTTGGGTCAGAACGAAAACTACTGTCAATGTATCCGGTCTCGCTCACGATCAGTTCTGGAGCTCGTATGATGTCCTGATGTTTATTTGTTTGGTTTGTATATACAAAGTTGAAAACCTGTACTCTTTTTAAAATTTTCAATTGGCCGGTGAGAAAATTTACAATACTGAACACCATAATACTGTTATTATTTTATTTTTTTTTGCCTTACAAGATAAGTATAACTTTTATAGAAAGTATGAGGATATTGATATGCAAGATATGATCATTAGGTCAAAAGCACGTGAAAATAAAAATAAAAATAAAACATACTACATTTTCTGCTTTTGAAGCGCTTCCCTGACTTAGGTATAGGAAGATGTGGTATGAGTGCCAATGAGACAACTCTCCATCCAAATAACAATTTATAAAAGTAAACAATTATAGGTCAAGGTACGGCCTTTAAAACGGAACATTCAATTTGGCTCACACCGAACAAGCTATCAAGGGCCCCAAAATTACAAGTGTAAAACCATTCAAACAGGAAAACCAACGGTCCAATCTATACAAAAAAAAAACGAGAAACGAGAAACATGTATAAATTACATAAACAAACAGCAACTACTGTACATCAGATTCCTGACTTAGGACAGGTGCAAACATTTGCAGCCGGGATTAAACGTTTTAATGGTACCAAACCTTGTCCCTTTTACTGAAACAATAGTATAACATCACAACATAGAAAAACACACGATAAAATATCAATTGGAAGACTTAACTCAATCAAAAAACGTAGATTAACACACTATGAACGAATACATATGAGATGCGATACTTGAATGCATATAAATAGTTAATAAATGTATACGAGGAGCAACTGATGACTGAAGTTTGAGTATCAAAAGTGTATCAATAGAGAGGAATTGAAGACTTTAGTTGACCTTTCCCGGAGAGAATTATAAGATTTTAAAGAAGTTTCTACACATGAACAATGTATATAATTTAATTTATTATACCGAAACAGTGAAAAAACTGTTCCTACTAAAATCTCGTAAACATTCTTCATGTGATGACAAAATTACGAAGCAATGTATAATATAGCTTCACGTTTAAGAGGCTCTAAAAGCAATGGCGGAGTGATACATGTATGAGATTAAGTAAAACATTCCTTACCTCCGTATTATATCAGGATGAGATTGACACAAAACTTATTTTCAACTCCAGAGCCCAAATTAACTGTCGAAGTAATATACAGTGGGTTTAAAAAGGTTTCTATTTAAACAAGATGTTATCCGTAATTTATCACCGGATAAAACAGAATATTTTAAATATCAATAAAATGTTAGCGACATCCTATTTGCATATAATATATTTTTTGAAGTGTTCTCGTATAATATATAAAGATCATCTATATGTTTATTCACGACAAGTTTATGCTAATATTGTTATTACAAGGGTCGAATGTGATTTTGTATTCATACGACTCTGGAATTATAATATATTTAGCTCCTAAATAATTCCTAATAAATATTATAAAATCTTAGCAAAATAGGTATTTTTACTTTGATTTGTTACATTTAAAATCCATTTTCTGACTTCGTGTTATCGTCTTATATAAGTTTTATAGATGCTTTTTTCTTAGAATATGTACCCATGGTTAGATTTTAGCGTGATTAAGAGGAACAGGATTTCTTTAACGATTGTGTCACCTCTTATATCCTACAATCTGCCGACTATTGTACAAATAAGGATAAAGTGGTACAGTACACACACATATGTTGCAAGTACATATAAAGTCTCACGTTACATCGCTTCGATATCAAGAAAATGGGGAAAAAAAAAATCTTTTTTGGTTAACAGATCTTTTTGGGGTCCTCTTCGCGGTCGTCGTTTATCACCAGTTATAATTTCTTTCAAAATTAAGAAAATATTTGGATTGCACCAATATCACATAAAGGGCGAGCTTGGCGAGCATCGCAATTCGTTCAGTTTGCTAATTGGCGTCTTAAATTGACCATGTGTAGTGTTAAATTCAAGTCTTGTGTTTTTGTTGATATATCCCTCTTTAGGAGCACCCCTTGTTAGAATGTAAAACCAAAAAATAAAGAATAATAATTGTGCAAAACTCACCAGAATACATAGAATGAATAAATTCTATTCATATGATATTGACTAGTTTATTTGGTGTTTATCTTGAAAGACAGAATACCTAGTATGTGTTTCAACATTTATAAGTACTTGTTTTGATATGAGAAGACACTTTCATTCCAGTAACCAGATAAACATGTACAATGTATAATTATGTAACATGTATAATATATTGAGTATACATTATGATTGATTTAATCTTTAATTTTATACATGTCAATCATCCGGCATGAAGGATTATCTATTTATTTATTTTTGCTGTGGTGTATTTCGAAAAATCATCTCAAGTAATCCTAGTATAATGTTCTAGTGTATATATGCTAAATAACGGACTCTTAAATTGATTTGCTACAGTATTTGTATTCGCATTGATCCTTAAACTGTAGTTCGTAATTTCAATTTGTATTCACCAACGGAGTCTTATGAATATTACAAGGGGCCGGGGTATCTCAGAAAATGAAATCCCGAGGGTGGTAGACGAAGGAGAAACATTTTAATTTATTAAGCTTGTTTGGACCGAAACAAAATATACATTTGATTGATTATTCAATATGTGAAATAAAAGCTTTTACGAACTACAATATAAAACTGAAGGGTTGTAATATAATAGTATGACATATTCGAAATGAATAAATGAATTTTTGGTTTAATAACCGTTTTTATTATCTCTAAGGTTTCCTCGCCTTAAAGTATATTGGCCAAAAAACATAACACTATTTTATGAAGTTGTAAGTTTAATATGCTTTTGTTGTTAGTTTTCGTTTGATGTTCAAGGCATTTTTTATCAGCTATATCATTTCTTACTTATTATAACGTACTAATGTACACTTGTATACATAATTCAACGCTTAAATTATAATACATCTTACTGTTACGACTTTGATTTAATGCCGTTTTCGCACATTGGCGTATTGACCGGCGTGCACCAGACGTAAAGAGAAAATGGACAAAGTCGGTATACGTTAGTTGCACGCTAGAGGAACGCTAGAAGAACGCGAAGGAATCGATAAACGCGCGTTGCATAATTTTGAAGTACGTCAAAATGCAAAAGTATACGCTTGGTGAACACGATAACTGCAGGAAATTTTATGCAGCATAAAAACTTCCATCCAGCTCAAGCGTTTGTCTAGCGTACATTTTTATATCTATACGCTATATATATAAACGCACGTAATACATACGCTACAAGCGCGTTGAAAACGCTGACACGTTTAGGGAACGTTGTATACATATACGCTTCAAAATCGTTTGACTTTAACTAAAACGTATGCGGGTGTGTTTACCACAAACACCCCATAATATCATGATTCATGAATTATAATGTAAAGTAGTGATTTGGTCCAGTTGAAAAAGGTCAAAAATTAGCATTTCGGAAGCTGTCAAAAGATTTCAAGACCCCCTACACATAAAGTTGTCCATATTTTGAGTTAGAGCTGATGATATTGGTCGAGGGTGATACGGCATGTGATACGGATTTTGCCATGTATTATACACTTTATCATATATTTCAACAGAAGAGTATTATATTATATGAACTGTTTTCTGATCCATAGCACTGGGTTACTTTCAGTTCTACTTTTGTCTTGTTTCAAAGGCCTTAAAAGAACTGCTCAATTACTTATCCGAAGCACCTGGGTTACCTTACAATTTGTGTGCTGTTGTTTTAAAAATATTTTGTTTATTGTTGTATTAATTTGTGTGTTTTGTATTTTTTATAGTTGCATTTAGTGTGCCAAAAAATATGAAAACTTGACGTTCGTGACGTCACATACAATGTGAAAACTCGACGTTCGTGACGTCACATACAATGTGAAAACTCGACGTTCGTGACGTCACATACCAAACAATGACGTCATTCAAAAAATTTACATATTTTGAGGAAAAATTTTCTTAAGCGAAAAAAACACCAAAACTGACTGTTATGTAAAAAAAAAAAAAAAAAAAAAAAAAAGTAGGGGTGTGATAAAGGGTAGGGGTGTGATAAAGGGTATGCGATAAAGGGTGCGCATCAAATTTGCGCGATATGGATTAAACTGCAGGCTATTTATCACATATGCAAAACTACTGTATTTACTACTAAACATATGATAACAAGTTGCTTTCTTTAAAAAAAGAAATGCAATCGTAAACCCAAATGCTTGTTTGGCATTATATATATATTAGATAATTGTTTAATAAAGATGTATTGTTTTATATTACTTTTGTTGTGCATAAGAATTAGAAACTGACATTGCCTGCATGTTTACCTAATGTAATACCGGCTTCACACATCAACGTATAGATCCGACGTACGTCGGCCGTGGTAAAAAAAATCACGCACGCTACCAATACGCTAGTAAATTTGATGCATTCAACCTGTCAATCATATCTGTATCGTGTGCACAACGACCTAAAACGTGTATTGGGTGTGCGTAAAGCGTACCTATGCGTTTCTCCTAGTCTTTCTACATTCCCGACTGCAGGTCTGTCTATATGTGAATGTTAGTCAATAAGTCTGTCACATTCGCCCGTCTGTTTACATGTTTACCAGTCCGTCTATGCCCACTGGTTCGTCTACATGTTCACTAGCTTTGAAATAGCTTTCGGTAAGTGCGATTATTTCAGTGATTTGTGTCTATTGTTTTTATGTAAGTGATTATTGTGCACCTTACCCATATTTTTAGGGACGCGAATTGCAACTGATATTTCACAGTTTTTTTCTTGTGATGTGTTGTCCTTATGGTTTGGTTCATTAGGGAATGTTGGGTTTATGGCCACCACATTGTTTATGTACCAATGTCTATTCTAAAGCCAGGAACATGTAGTACAGTGGTTGTTGTTCATAATTCATGTCGGTCAAGTTTTTTTCGTAAATTATTTTGTTATCAATAAGGCTATTTAGTTTTGTTGATTTTTGTTTTTAAATCTTAATGGTCGGGGCATTTAATAGCCGACTAAATAGAGTTTTTTTTTTCATTTTTGGAGGCCGCTCGGTGGCCTTTAAAGACTTACTACCACGTCATTGTAACTCTGGTTGATACTTGTATCATTAGTGCTGGACCATGGTCGATCCTATGCACCTTTGAGGCAGGCGGGATATTTTTGTAGATCTCGACAGCTCAAACTAATGGGAGTAGTTCCTGTACTTCTATGTCTTGTCCCATGTTGCATGGTTTGAGAGGGTGTAATATCTTCTGTAGGTTTGATGAAGTTTCACCCGTATCGGACTTCTTCTCCTAAATGAAAGCTTTAAGGCGACGAGTATTTTTGTATGCAATGTGCCCTTCACGTGTCTCAAACTTATCGGTAGCGTTTTCAACGCTCGTGCAGAGTATATATTATGTACGTGCAGTTTACAGGTATACGCTTGACAAACGCTTGAGCTGAATGAAATTTTTTATGTTCCATTAAAATTTTCCTGAAGGAAAAGCGTTCACCAAGCGTATACCTTTGCTTTTCGACGTACTTCAGACTTATGGAACGCGGGTTTAAATGCTTGCGTAGCGTTCCTCTGGTGAGCAACTAAGTTACGCATACGATGATACGGACTTTGTTAATTTTCTTTTTGACTGATTATTTTACATTGTCTTTTCGGGGCCTTTTATAGCCGACTATGCGGTACGTGCTTTGTCTGTTGTTGAAGGCCGTACGGAGACCCATAGTTTGTACTTCTGTGTTATTTTGGTTTCTTGTAGATAGTTGTCTCATTGACACCAAACCATATCTTCTTTTTTTATATTCGATATCTTATCGCCGACCTGGTTAAGTCTGCTAAAAATGCATGCATGATTCATTTTTAGGTTATCAGTCGTAATGAAAGTGGCACATTTAATTCGTAGTTTCATTGCTTGAAGTATCATTTCTTACATCTGTATGGTCAAATGTGTATTTTTTTAAAACAAATTTTAGATTTAGATTTCAGTCACGGTTATTTCCCCCCTTTTCATATTGAATATCTATACTTATCAGTCGCATTTTAATGACGAAAAGGATTCAGAGGTTATTATGTGACCTCCTTGTTAAAAAAAAAGTAAATAATGTTGCAATATTTAAACAAAGAAAATAACTTTAAATTTGCAATATTAATGAAATAGATACGGACATAACTTTCATAATTAATTTTAACGTTATTTTCAATAAACGAATTTTTTTTTTTTTAAAATCCTCGTTTTTACACCTATTTGAGGCACGTATTTATGATTCCCATGTCCTTGGTCTATCCTAGACGTAAAATTTCAAAAAGTGCTAATACTTTTTTTAAAGATTTTATTTTTAATTGTTCTCGTTCAAAATATTTTATTTTTTCATTTTTAATATCTATTTTATTTTATTTTTAATAACCATTTTTTTTTATAAAAGTTGCAACATTTAACAATAAAAAAAAACTGTAATTTAATCATATGCAAGAAAGACTTCCCTTTAATTTCAGTATAAACAACATGTTCATCTTCACTTAACGTAAAGAAAATGCTACTAAAACTCTTTTTAAAGATTTTATTTTTAATTATTCTCGTTCAGAATATAAAGCGCATTGTTTACATGAAATCTTATCTCATATCTAGCACAGCTTGTTACATCGTTTGACTAATTAAAATACTACGCATGTAGGTTAATATTAGCAGCTTGTAATCGTGTGCAAGAAAGTATTATATAAATTTCAGATCATACATAAAATACAGTGGCGGATCCAGGGGGGGGGGGGGGGGGGGTTCCGGGGGTGCGCACCCCCCTTTATT
>NW_027268135.1:0-29406 GCF_963676685.1 Mytilus edulis
GGACACATCCTCCATACCAGCATATAACCTTGGGTCCCCCATGTTAACGTGTGGGGATTTTTGCTATCTTATTTCCATTTTCAGCATCAGTTTTCTTTAAGGAACACCTGAAAAGATAAAGAGGTTGACTATACTTAAATGTTTTTCAAAGTGAAACTAATGCAATTTAATTGAAACAGTATAAATTCTGACACCAAATCAACAATCAAAAGTCAATAGTAAATTATGAAGACTACTGATCGTATCATGTCCCTCACTGAAGTCACTCATTTCAATGAAAAATGATACAAATTTGTACAAGGATAATCTTAAATGGGAAAGTTTTAAATTGCAGTTTTTTGCAATGCAAAGATGTTAATGCAACAAGGATATTCATAATAATTCCCCAATTTTATCTCAATAGTCCATTTGACAATTTACTCACTTTGTTTACAATATATAATTTCTTGAAAAGAGAAACATCATCCACATGTAGGTAGATAAAGCTGTTTATACATTTGTATATACAAATTTTAAGGAGAAGGTTTTAACTTTTAATGTACGCCAGCTTTTTTGCATATAATAATCAATTTTGTTTAAATAAGTGTTGACATGAAGTCACCAGATTCTTGACTAGTGCAAATAGGAAATCTAGGTTTATAATATATACAATTTTGTACATATACAGATTTAACCCTATAGATTTGTTAAAAATCAGTTTATCTTATTTTTGGACAAAATAAAATTTTTAATCAGAATGGAATTCCGTTAAATCAACAAATATTGAAAGTGCACAGGCAGGTTTTCACCTAATATTTCAAATTTTAAAGCTTAAATTAAATCTTAATGCTGTTTTCAGTGCAAAACAGCCAAAAGTTATTTGATGATATATATCAATCTTACCTGATATTGAAAGAAAGTCAACATTGTCAAGTAATTCCAATAAAACTGTTTCTTTGTATGTGAAAATTCAATTTATTTCCAATTCAAATCGATTTCATTTTAAATGTAAATATCTCATACAAAATTTATCTGCTATTAGGTAAATGGGTCTTTAAATATCAAATTTCCATATACATATTATATATATAACTTCTCCTTAGTTGAATACATGTACCATTGACAACAAATTAAGAATTTGGTTCTTTAATATATAAAAACTTGTTTAAATGTGTTTACTTATAATAAAATGAAAGTCCAATTAAATCTGACATATGGGATACCATTTAATAATAGAAAATTGCTTATGTCAATTCCAACACTGTGTTCTGTATGTAGTTTCAGTCCAATAGATTAAGTACTTATTTAAGTACTTTTTTAAGACATACATATTAATTCATTTATTCCTAAGGTAACACCAAATTAATTTATTCACTTTACTCAGCACGTTTCAACATGTTACTTTCACAAGAACATTTAGTTTTACAGATAATGATTAGGATGTTACTTTCACAAGAACATTTAGTTTTACAGATAATGATTAGGATGTTACTTTCACAAGAACATTTAGTTTTACAGATAATGATTAGGATGTTACTTTCACAAGAACATTTAGTTTTATAGATAATGATTACATGTTACTTTCACAAGAACATTTAGTTTTACAGATAATGATTAGGATGTTATTTTCACAAGAACATTTAGTTTTATAGATAATGATTAGGATGTTACTTTCACAAGAACATTTAGTTTTATAGATAATGATTAGTCAACATGTTACTTTCACAAGAACATTTAGTTTTATAGATAATGATTAGGATGTTACTTTCACAAGAACATTTAGTTTTACAGATAATGATTAGTCAACATGTTTCTTTTACAAGAACATTTAGTTTTACAGATAATGATTAGGATTTTACTTTCACAAGAACATTTAGTTTTACGGATAATGATTAGGATGTTACTTTCACAAGAACATTTAGTTTTACAGATAATGATTAGGATGTTACTTTTACAAGAACATTTAGTTTTACAGATAATGATTAGGATGTTACTTTCACAAGAACATTTAGTTTTATAGATAATGATTACATGTTACTTTCACAAGAACATTTAGTTTTACAGATAATGATTAGGATGTTACTTTCACAAGAACATTTAGTTTTACAGATAATGATTAGGATGTTACTTTCACAAGAACATTTAGTTTTACAGATAATGTCAACATGTTACTTTCACAAGAACATTTAGTTTTACAGATAATGATTAGGATTTTTTAGTTGACAGCATACTAATTCAACTCAAATTAAGTTTTGTCAACTTGGAAAAATTGAAAGTGGGGAGGCCAAACACTAAACACTATCCTTTTAAGGCAGACAACAGTTTTAATTAGTATTTGTACTAAAAAATAAGCAATAACTATGACACGTTGATGAGGTTTAATGTTCAGTTTCACACTAGAAATGGGGAGACAGAATCAGCATGTCGCCAGACCAGATATTGCCTGATTCAATAAATGATACCAAGTTCTACATTTTGTATTTTGAACATGCTTAATGGATTTATTAACTTACAAAATGTATTTGAAACCTTCCTTCCAAAATAAAAGATTCAAAATACAACAAAGATTTTTTTTTTTAAACTATCCTATTTAAGCTAATTCAAGGAAGGTTAGTCATACTGAAATATCACTTAACCTAGCTAGGACATGACTAACTCTTCTTTGGGTTAGTTTAAATCATACATGCATGTCTTATTGATTTTCAAGAATGAAAAATTATTCAAGATTATTATTAAGTAATAAGATTTTTAAGAAATCTTGGAAACTAATGACAAGTAAAAAAATCAAGTTTTAAAAATAGAGGACTGTCTGTCAAGACAGCATGAGGAGTTGGACTGGTAAAAAGTCTTTTGCAATAATCACATATGTGGCTCTATAATACCCTCTTACCCCATTAATCCACCTCTGACAAGAACATGTTAGTATGTTATGATAACGAAAGGTTTGTAATAGACAGACACACTGAGCTGGATTTCTTAATGTGCTTGTTCAGTCTGCAGGAAGACATGTTACCTTACCTGGAAAAATTATTTCAACTCTTGGCTAACCTTTTTTTTTTAATCTTATATGTACTTCCAAATGCCTTAAGCAGAGAACTAAGTTTGGACTCCAAGGTAAACTTGAAAACTGGGCCCAAAATCAAAAATCTTATAATACAGTACATTGTACATGTTTTCAGAATCAGCATATAAAAAACAGTCAACAGTGTAAACAAGCATGTCCCACAAAAAACCATCAGTGGGAAACAAGATGTGCCCTGGATGAACGTACCATCAAGCGACTAATTAGAAAACGTCAATGCAGATACAACACAGCTAAAAACTACAATACATCAGAAAACTGGAAAAAATGCAGAAAAGCTAGAGATCTTGTCAAGCAGACCATGACAGAAGCCCACGATAAATACATCAGGGTTATATTGAACGATGACAGTACTAATGAAGAACAGAAAAAGCCTTCCATGGGAAAGAAATTCTGGCAATACATCAAGTCCAGGAAAAAAGACACTGTCAACATTTCAACCTTGAAGAACAGCTCAGGAACAGAAGTAATAGACAGTAAGGGGAAAGTTGCTATATACATTTTTGTACTCAATGAACAGTACGATAGTGTATTTACAGACGAAAATATGAATACAATGCCATCTCTTGGAAACAGCAACATCGACGACATAGAATTGATAGAAAGACTAAGAGTAACAGAAAATGGTGTAACCAAACTACTCAAAAAGCTGGACACATCAAAAGCCATAGGACCAGACATGATACCAATTAGAATCTTAAAAGAGGCAAGATGTTCTAAAAGATTCCTAATTCCATATATTATTTTTATATTCCATCATGGAATCTTCGTGTGTTTTGGTGTCATTGTTTTGTTCATACTAAAGGATACAAACCTTAAACTTTTATTGCATAAGACATGTAAAATGTAGATTATCCCGAAATATGATACAAGTTGACCGGAAAAGGAAAAAAAAACAAAAAAACAAAGACAACCCGACCAAACAATGTATGACTAAATAAACAAATATTGTACACATAAATCTGCGTTTTTCAACACAATTTTTTGTTAAAATGGAACAATAAAAGCCTTCAAAGTTATTATTGAAAAACGATCTTTCATATGAAATATATATATAAACAAGAATGTGTCCAAAGTACATGAATGCCCCACTCGCACTATCATTTTCCATCAGTGTTCTCCCCAGAAATTCTGAATAGCATCACATTTTGCGTAAAAAAAAATAACTGTATGTTTTTTAATGTCATTTGTCGTGTCGCGTTGATGCTCTATTTCCTTTATATGTTTTAGTTTATATTTTTCAATTCATAACTGAGAATACAATTAAACTATATCCACAAAAACAGTTGTTTCAGTTTATGTTTTCTTTATTCATTTATATTATAGTTACAGAATTATTTTTTTCCTTTTGTGCCAAACAAAAATAAATATGTGGTTTCAGTTACCCAACAATAAGTCAAATGAATGAATGGTTCATTATAGTGCAACCTGTATATAAACAAAACTCAATATCTAGTACACAAAATTAACCATTTTTTTATATTATATTAAGTAAAGATAAAGTAGCAAAAGTAGCAAATAAAAATCAATTTAAAAACTTTTTTTATCATGTTTATGAAATTCATTGTTTCGTGGCACTCAATGAATTAGTCCCAGTTGTTTCATGTGTTTCTTATCTTTACATCAAAATGATATGTATTTTTAACAAAGTTATCTAACAAATAGTCTGTTAATGCGTAGTTTTCTCTCTTGGTATATTTTTTCTGTCTACTGTCCATCTGTTGTCATTATCGTAAAAATGCGGATTTTTGTCATATCTGGTCCGGTTCCTATCCGCAGTTTACACAAAAATGTGCAATGGCGGCCGTAGAAATATTTACGAAAATGAGTCAGAGAATAAACATTGTTTGACAAGAGATTGTGAATGAATAAGACGCTTTTAATGCATTAAATGGATTAAACATAAACTTAAACCAATTATGATAACTTTTTAAAGAAGTATTAAACTTATTTTAGCTCTAAACCAAAATTCTCGCTCTCGTATTACCGGAAGAGAAAAAAATATATTTTTTGGAGAGTTGCACAAATAAACGATCTTTAGAAAAAAAATCGTTTCAATCTTTGAAATTTCGTAATATATAACATAGATTTCGAATTGTTTTGTGATTGCATTTTTCCATGTCGAAATTGGTGATTGCAGACACGTGGTATTAGTCTTGTGTCAGCTTGGGATATTCGCATCCAAACAGTTATCACCCTGGGGGCAATTAACACCTAGCTATTTAATCTCTTAATTGCCTTTAGTGTCCGACTTAAAGGGATTACAATTAAAGGTGATCTAATTTTTATGATGATAATCGATAATAGATGAAAGTTCAAAATTGAGGACAAGTAAAATAGCATCTTCAAAATCATTATAGCGTCGCGGGAATTATTATAGCATCACGGTGAAAAAATATAGCGTCGCGGTACCGCGACGCTAAAACAGCCTGGGGAGAACACTGTCCATGTTCAATGGACCGTGAAATTGGATAAAAATATAATTAGGCATTAAAATTAGAAAGATAATATCATAGGGAACATGTTTACTAAGTTTCAAGTTGATTGGACTTCAACTTCATCAAAAACTACCTTGACCAAAAACTTTAACCTGAAGAGGGACAGATGGATGAACGAACAGACGGACGCACAGACCAGAAAACATAATGCCCCTTTACTATCGTAGGTGGGGCATAAAAATTTGACAAGGAATTGTCGATTTTTGCTGTGCACTGTAGCTTGATTTACACAAATACCCTGATATACGGACATATACGCCTCTGGGTGCGGGAATTTCTCGCTACATTGAAGACCTGTTGGTGACCCTCTGCTGTTGTTTTTTATTTGGTCGGGTTGTTGTCCCTTTGACACATTCCCCATTTCCATTCTCAATTTTATATAGTCTACATTATAAAAAAAAAAGTTGGAAGAAATTGTTGAGTCTGATTAATTATGATATAAATCAGTTAGAACAAATTGCTAAGTTTGATTAATAATAAACTAAATCAGTTAGAATGAATTGACAATTGACTTGGTACGAATTGTCCAAATCTGGAAGGAACTGGCTTGGAACGAATCGGACTTGGAACGAATTGACTAGCATTCACTGGTTGACACACGCGCACAGTATATCTGCGGAATTTCCGACTGCAGATTTACCACATAGAAGTAGAAAAAGTAGAAGACTGAAAAGAGAAGAATACATGGAGCAGGTGCAAAATATTTAGTAATTTTGCCATAGTTTTTACAGAAATGTACAGCCAGTACATTCTGTGGTAATGTCTTGTAACAAGGTCATCATTTTACCCAATGGTTTTACAAGAGACAATAAACAAAATAGGACATGCATAATTTCTGTATTAAAGCATTATTGAAATTTTTATTTAAAGATTTCATAGTTTTTGTCTAAGTGAAGAGTTCAAACTTGATTAAATTTTAACAAGAGAGTTTCTATCTAAAATTATACACGTATGCATATTATTTGACCCTGCAAATAAGGTGGAAATCCTGGAACAGAATAAGATTTGGTATTAAAATTATTGCACAGAAGTAATGATATCCAAACTTCCTCCATTCAAACAGGTACAAACGTACTGAAATCAAATTACAATTAAAGATTGAAGTGAAAATAGAAGAAAAATATTTTTATATCGAAAATTATACGTGCATTATGTTTCGCTAAATTAGAAACTGAATACATCAGGATTTGTCTCAATTAATTTTCAATGTCCTAAGAACATGATAATTATTAAAGATAAACAAGTTTCATTAATGAAAATGTAAACATTGATGAAAACATACCCATCACAAACGTGTTACCGCTTGATGATACTAGGCAACATGCCGCTGTAAGTGTCCAATCAATTTCCTTCGTTAATGGTAATTTCAACCAATCATTAACAGGCTGAGAACGAAAAATCGTTTCCGGCAAGGGAAGCAACTCTTTTATTGAAAATGAAAGTAGAATGTAAACAAGGGACAGATTGACGACTTGTGTTGATTATAAGATTAAACCAGCAGTGATAGCATTTTTTCGAAGGTAATTCCACTTTCTTAGAAATAGACAAGTTCGATAAAACCGTCTAATGATATAGTTTTAAATAAGTTTACTTTTATTTTAGAGAAAATAATGTCAAACTCCCAGATAAAAATCATTTCTGTATCTGTATCTGTAGTGGTCCTGTTTAGGCTTTTATACATGGTGGAGAAGAGGGCCGTTGTTATGGGCGGTGTTCTTGTAGAGCGGTCTTATATGCTTCTACAGAACCTGCATGCACAACTTTATCTGGTAGTTGGTTCCAGTGAATAGTAGTTTCCACAAAAAATGAATGTTTATACTGTGGTTTGTTGCTATTTGGTACTTTTAGTCCTCTGGTGTTATTGATGACTTGGTGTTCGATGATATTGTCAGTTTCATAATTTGAATACGTTTTGGCTTTTATTGTTCATTTAGGGTCGTGCTGGTGTAAAGCAAAATTATATCCGGGTGAAATTTGATCCGGAGGAAAAAATGTCACAGTAGTTGTTGTTATTTTTTTATCTGGAGGAAAATATTTCCCTGGGATATTTTCTCCTTTGCCGTGAAATTCTATCTGGGTAGTTAACTTATTGAATAGTTATTAGACAAATACTTATCCTTTACAAATTCTATGGAATAATAATAGTGTATTTGAATAAAAGTGAAATTGTTAAAAAAAAATGTATTATAATGGGAAATAATTTCACAAATTATCATTGAAAAAAATTCCTGAAATATTGAAGTCACTATCATCCTTTTAAAACGAAAATTATCATGAAACATAGGGAAGAAAACCAGAATTAATTTCACAAAGATCATAATTGTGAAAATAATATCATGATTATATAAGGTTAGTGAAATACATGTAAAAGCGAGTTGTTTTCAGATCTCAGTACAAATATAAATTAAAAAGTAAGATAGAAATATAGTTGCATTACTACTGTTAACAGTAATAGAATAATTTTATTATGATGATATTTTTAACTATTAAATAGTTTTTGTCTGGGGACAGAGATGCAGTTGTTGATTATATGGAAATCAGATAAATCATAGCATAACAATATATTTGAACAAAAGTCTGTTTAACAGCTGGATAGTATTTACCTGTGAAATGTTATCTTTCTTATTAAATCAAGTTGTAAGTCATCTTTTAAAAAAAAAAAAAATATATATATAAAAAAAAAGATTCAAGGAAACATTTCACTATGAAATAGATTCAGAAATATATTATATTAATATCTTTAAAATATAAATTGCTCATAATTACCTCCCTTTGATAAATTATGCAAATTTGTTCTACCTTTGTGAAACATTTCATAATTATAGTCAGGTATATATTGATTGTGAGTAACTTACATAGTAGTTACTGGGACTCTATTTTACACGGTTCTGTGAAATATAGTACGGCAAATATATACCGGTACATACTATCCGCATAACACAGATAGATTTTCACTCGTCTGGAAAAAATCTACCTGTGAAATACCATACCTGGAAAAAAATTACCGGGACAAATTATCCTCAGGATAAAATATCACAGAAGAAGAAATAAACCGTTACACTGGTATGACATAATTGTCGGCTGGTAGAGCCGGCACCAGACCCTCAACCACCTTGTAAATCAGAATAAGATGGAGGCTGGGTCTTCTTTCCTCTAGCGTCTCAATTTCAAGTTGTTATGGACCCTGTTTCACGACTCCTGCAATTTTTCTTAATGAATCGTATGCCTCTGTTTTGGATAGGTTTTAATTTGTCAATATCCCATTTCATATATGGGTTCCAGATTGTTGCGCCATATTCCATTGTCGATCTTACTAGGGATATGTATGCTACTTTCCTACATGCATCTGGTACGTTCCTCAAGTTCCTCCTAAGAAAGCCCAAGGTGGCATTGGCTTTCTTGCTGATATTATTTATGTGGATACTCCATTTCAGATCGTTTGAGATTTGGAGTCCTAAGTATGGGTTCACTTGTACCTCTTGTATGATGTGTTTATTTAGCATGTAGAATTTTCTCCTTTTTTGTTTATGGATAGAACATAGCACTTTTTGGCATTGAAATGCATCCCCCATTTGTTGGCCCATATTTCTAGTTGTTCCAAATCTGTTTGTAGTTTTTGTTGGTCTTGGCTATTTTTAATTGTTCTGTATAGTAGACAATCGTTGGAAAATAGTCTTACTGATGATGTTACACTGTCTGGTAGGTCATTGATGTGGCACAGGAACAGGATTGGTCTTAAGACTGTGCCCTGGGGGACCCCAGAGTCAACTGTTGTATTCACCAGATGATTCGCCTTCTACGATGGTTTGCATTGATCTTGCAGTTAGGAAGTTCTTAAGCCATTTGTGTGTGTTTCCTTTAATTCCATATTGATCTAACTTATGTAATAATTTGTTGTGTGGTACTGTGTGGAAAGCTTTTGAGAAATCTAATATGCCTAATATTTGATTTTAGTCCAATAATTATAATATCATGAGAATCCGTTTTCCTGTTGTAGGAAGCAGTCACAGCAAAAAAATAAGATAGCCTTTAAATAAGACATCATTAATATTTGAACTTATTCGAACGATTAAATGCCAATATAAATGGTACATGTATAAATTGAAAAACAAGGAGATGTGGTATGATTGCCTATTCAAACCTGCCATGTATCCTGATTAATGACGGAAATCCACCATGAGAGTTGGTAACCAATTTTGAAACATGTATAAACAAATTCTAGTTTCCTTGGCAACAGCAAATATTATAAGGTTGGGATATAGAACTGAAATTTAAACAAATAGTTGTGCAATTTAAGGGACTCCCTATCATTGATTCACATTAAGCTCATTTTATCTACTGAAAACGTTCTTATCCTTCTATTTTTCATTTTTGTCTAGACCATATCTTTCAGAAGCAGTTGCGGATATAAAAGTGGTGAATAAGAATGAACAAACATACAGACTTAATCCTCCATCACTATATACCCCCTTATTTCTGGGATATAAAAGATTTATAAGGTATACAGGTCTATGTCTGAATATTCCTCATTTCATTTCATTGAATTTATGTCTTGTTTCATGTAAATATTGGGGTTTTTTTTTTAGGTAAAAATGTTTAATCCTGGTGAAGTTACAATCAGATCATGGTCAGTTTCTTTCTATGACAATGAGAGTAGAAAATGGAAGTATGGTGTGCTGAAACTGACCCCAGAGTATATAGAGTTCCTGGCAGAGGTGGCAGAAACAGCACACCCATACATCAAATTACTACACCACTATGATGTTACAGACATAAAGAAGTCTCTCACAGGATTGGTCTATAGAGCATTAGTGATAACTTTGGTAGACAAAACAAAATACTGGGTTTCTTCATTAGCAGATCAAACATCTCTTTATAATGTTCTCCAGTATTTCCAACATCAAAATCTCTTCTCAGGAGCAAGGAAAAAATCACAAACTGCCACTCAAAAATCATTTGTCCAAACAGAAATGGGTAGGAAACTTCTGCATAGTGTGCATGATTCAGAAAAGGTATTAAATAATGCTGTTACTGTATTGCATGAACAAGGCACACAAATCGAATCATCTTTCGCAACCATGCATGATATTAACAATGATCTTGACATTGCAGACAGTATAGTTTCTGGCCTAGACAGCTGGCTAGGGAAGTGGAAAATACCACAACAGTACAAAAGGGAAAGCTTAGAAATAATTCAAAGCAAAGATTTGCCTACTGAGTTAGACTATGAGATTTTATATACAAAACTTGAAATGGGAAAGATGAATTATCAACACTTAGGAATTTTAAGAGTCTGTATCCAAGGTCTGTTCATTATGACTGAAAAACAGAAGGTTGTGCATAATTTTGATTGGAGAGCTATATCTTTGGTGAAAGTTTTGTCACTTTGTGAAATCACAGTAACACAATATCGGATAGGTCAACAAGATTTGACTTATGACTTTGTGTGTACAAATTTTCTACCTGTGCTTAGACTTCTTGATTCAAAACTGAAGAGCAAAGTAGAGTTTATGGAAGATGTCTTCAAAGAAGAAAAAATGAAGAAAATGAGAAAACAGAAGCCACTTATTGATTCTACAGGCATGGCAAAAGGTGAGACAATTGTGGGTTATCTAACTTGATTGGTGTAATACATTAAAAATTTTATAAATTGAGAAACTAAGATTAATTATTAACTTTAATGACTAGAATTAAACATTTCAACTTTCGTTACAAAAAAGAGAAAAATTTCTTATTTGAATAATTTAAAAAAAATTAGGAAATTTAGATTAAGAAGAAATAAATATGACAACATTTACATGTATAGATAGGTTTCAAATGAAGTAATTTAAGTTTGAGTTATTTCCCTTGGTCTCTATGTTCGAGGGATAAAATGGTAGATACATTTCAACTTATATTTATTCTACCAATATGCAATGTACACAAGTGACTTTAGTCTGATAAGATCTATCCTTTCTTCATGGTAGTGATAAATTAAGTAAAGCGAAAAGAATTAAAAAAATATTCAGAAACCCTTTTTATAAAGTCTAGCAGTCAGTATAACAAGTTGAATTTGGCAGGATTATGAATAAATTTACACACTTCTAACATGAAAAAAAAAGGGAAGTTGCTCCTGCTCAAATTGTGTTAAATAAAAACTAAATATCGTCAAGAATGATCTAAGAAAAATAGCTAGTAGACATACATGTACAATGCAGTATACTAAATGAAAAAAATTAGCTGTATATTTTTTCCATTTTTCACAAAAGAGCAAGTCACTTTTACATATAAAAAACCAACACCATAAGGGGATTTCTAAGTAACAAAAAATGTTTCTAAAAATTAGTGATTCTTTTTTTTTCACCAAAACCTATTTTATTCCTAAATTGATTTTCCAATATTTACAAGATGTACACCTAAAATATAACATGCACATCAACATAAATGAGGGTTTGGATGGGGTTAAATGATTAAAGAGTAATGCCCTTAAAAAATGAAGATTAGAGAATAACAGGCAAAAAAAATGAAGATTAGAGAAAAAAGGGGTTAATTTTTTAAAGATAAGGAAACAAAGGGATGAAAATTAAATGTTTACAGAATAATAGACCCCCCATCCAGACCCTCATACATTATTCAACCAAAAACTGAATTTTCATGAATTTTTAGTTTAAACATATTTTATTTGCTTAGGCAGCAACCATTTAATTTTCTTGGGGGGGTTGGGGTTTGTTTCACCCTCAGCTGCCACTAAATGTAATGCTAAAATTGAAAGAAAAAAACTTTGTTTTTCGCCTGTCGCCTGTGGCGAAAAACAAAGTTTGTCCGAGAAAAAAAATCCATAGCCCCCCCACCCACCCCCCCCCCCCCCCCCCCCCTGAAAATCAAATGGTTGCTGCCTTAGTTCTGCAAAAAGAATGAATAAGAATAAGAATACTTATTATTCCAATCAAGGGCCCTTGATGGTCAGCATGACATGTACATGTACATGTACACATAAAACAATACATTATGAATTGTATGAGATACAATTTAATCAATTTCAAACTTATATATAGTTGTTTAACCTATAGAATTCTTTTTAATTTTAATCATAGGTGAATTGTTTTCTAAAGTGGATGATGAGAAAACTATTTGTTATGACACAGTCCCTGCATACCTAGCTCAACCATCATCTGGTAATGTTTACCAGGAAGGTACTGAAGTTCTCTGTCAGAAACAGATTGTAACAGATGAAGAAGTAGCAGAAATAAGTCAGACTCTACAGAATATTAAATCAGTGGCTTTGTCTACACAACAAGAATTAGACATCCAAATGGACAATATTGAGAAGTTAACAGATAATGTAGACAAAGCTAACCAAAGAGTAAAGGAAACTGTTAGACATATCAATAAACTTACATGAAATGACAATTTACTGGGTATATTTTAAAACTATTGAAAGGATGGTTCTTTTACCAACAACCTTATTTTAAACTGATCTTCTTCAATTACAACTGCAAACTGAATCCAAATTGACATAAATAATATTAAGAAAAGCAAAAAGCAATTCTCTGGAACAAATAGAAGTTTTTAACGACCTTGACTGGCTATACAATTCTTTGGAGGCAAAATATACTAAAGGGACATCCAAACTCATAAGGAAAAACCCTGATGAAGCCAGGATTAAAAAAAACAATAAAGACCATCAGACAAACAATAGTACACAAAACACAACAGAGAAAACCATAGACTGAGCAACACGAAGACCAACAAAAACTGGGGGTGAAATCTGGTGCTCTTGAAGGGTAAGCAGATCCTGCTCCACATGTGGCACCCTTCTTGTTATTCATTTTAGAGGGCCCTCATGGGGTTTTTGATTATGTGATTACTTGGCCGTTTTTTTAATGATTATTTGATTATTAAGCCAAATATTTCATGATTATTTGATTACCTAGGACTGTATTTTTAGTTTATGATTATTTGATTACTAAAGATAAGCAAATATTTAATGATTATGTGATTATATTGGCAAAAAAATGGTGATTATGTGATTACTAGGACCCCCCATGAGGGGCCTCATTTTAGTATTCTTGTTATTCATTTTAGTACAAACCTGGTAATAAGTCTTATTTGTAGGTCATGATCATACTTGGGAAAAGGGAAAAGGGGATTGTATTGTAGTTACAATATTTGGAACATATCCACCATCATCTGTGAAATGGGTATACCATAATGGTCAATCAATGGTGATGGCATCCATAAAACTTTAGAAAAGAAGATTTCAAATTTGTCTATAGAAACTCTTGGTTTAAAAGCTTCCCTGTTTGCAGATACCCTCTATCAAGAAATAATGATAGGTAACACAAGCCCCAGAATAACGTTTCAACTGAGAGATATATATTCTGTATGCAGGCACTGCTGGAATGTTGCTACATACATTGTTTTGTGGAAATGGATAGTTTACAATTAGGAAGCTGAATTCATCTCTTTTAACCACATTTATATCCTGTTCTGTGTCAAATCTGAAATAAACTTTGCAGTTATAATTGATGGAAGGACTGATGTTGAATATCTCACTTTATTGTCTTGTCTGTAGATAATTATTGTACAAAACGTAGTCGCTAACTTAAGTTGCTAACATTTATCTCATTTTGTCTCTAGTCACTAGTGGAGAGTTGTCTCATTGACCATCATATTTGTACATATATTATGAGTATTATCATGATAGGTCATTTTATAATTGTTTTTTGAATTTTTGCAAGATATACATATCTGTCAGATAGGATTCAGCCGACAATGACATCATTTTCATGGTTTATTT
Organism: Mytilus edulis; assembly: GCF_963676685.1. Taxonomy (NCBI): domain Eukaryota; kingdom Metazoa; phylum Mollusca; class Bivalvia; order Mytilida; family Mytilidae; genus Mytilus; species Mytilus edulis. The sequence goes on from NW_027268135.1 coordinate 14,339, forward strand.
CAGGTCAATGTTGAAGTTTTTTGAATGTTTTTTTTAATCCATATTAGTGTTATTTTTTGTTATTATGACTTATATTTTATGCTGCACACTTCCAGAAATGTGCATAAAGCATATATATATTAAAATCTATACGTTTTAACTTGAATATAGTTTCTTTATTAAACCCTTCATTTAAGTTCATATCTTAGAAACCTATTCAAAATGGTGGTTTTATACTATTTCCAAATATTTTGCACTGCATTATTGTTGAAATATGTTAAACCTAACAATTTCATGTACATTTGTAGCTTCATGCATGACTTTCCTTACTGGTGTTTGATAATGATGAAGTTAATCTAGGTATGAATGAAATATAAAGATCACCACGACATATAAAAATTTGAAGATTTGATACATGATGAGACAACTATCCACCAAAGTGCATTGCATAAAATTGAGAATGTGTCAAAGAGACAACAAACCGACCAAAGAGCAGAAAACAGCTGAAGCTCACCAATGTGTGAGAATATCATGCACCCAGAGGTGGGCTTCAGCTTGCCCCGAAACAAAATGTGCACTAGTTCAACGAAAACTCAAGGAGTGGATGTCACACAAAACTTCAAAACATATAAACGAACTAAAATACAAAAAAAACAACACTAATAAATGCCAGAGGCTCCTGACTTGGTACAGGCGAAAAATACATGTCTATTAATCGTACAAGATAGGAAAACAATCTCTATACGGAGGTGTTATATTAATTGATTGTTTAAATGTCCAGTGGCAAATATTTCATGCATATTCAGGACGAGAACAAATTAACAAAGAATACAATATTATGTTTGATATTGAGGACGTTGTGGAAGAGTCGGTGAATTTCGACTGCCACTGGAAACAAGGTTATATTGGATATGTAGGGACAGAAATTTAGCCTTGTAACAGGTCACCTAAATGAACGTTCAGAGATCGTCCACTCTCTCTATATAAGGCATTGGCATCTTGAAATCGTAGGCTTTTTAAAAGTTGAATTTCATATCAGGAAGGATTTTTGAAAGAAGGCAAATGAGCACTAAGAAATAAGTAACTTTGAGTTTAATCGTAAGTGTCATTAGAAAATTCAAAGAAAGGTCTTTCTTGATCTGCAAGACTGGATTGTCGATAATCCCATTGTATTTTCTCTGCTAGTTCAGCATATCGCTCCATACGTTTCGTGTTTTCTTCTTTTAGCCGTTGTAGTTTGGCATGGCCAATACGTATCTGCAAAATCATATTTTCTGTGTCCAGAGCCAAGGCTGTTGTTTTACATTTAACACCAGAGAACAGTTTAGTTTTGTTTTCCAGTTCAGTTTTCAAACTATCACCTGCAAAACATTGATAACAAAAAGGCATTTTAATGGCAATTGAACAATAAAATTGAGAATGGAATATGGGGAATATGTCAAAGAGAACAACTCGACCAAGGACAGATAACCGCCGAAGGGCCACCAATGGGTCTTCAATGCAGCGAGAAGTCTATAGACTCTATCCATTTAGCGGGAGTTTCGACGAACAATATGATGAATGTCGTCCCGATAGTCAGGACGTCAGCATTTCTATTTCTAGACAAAATCTTTAAGGCCATTTAAAATATATTTACAAAAGTAGGTTTGATTATATCATATGGGGTAAGAAGGACCCTACTTCTTTTAAGGTCATTAGATTAAAGGCTAGATGATCTTAGATCGATTGAATTTTTTACAATTGGTTTTTGGATGCTACCTTGTTGAACCACATGTCCAACTGTTACCAGACCTTGTTCAATAATCCCCAACCTGATGGGAAATACTTTTACTCGAGACTTTTATTGAGTAAAATGGTCAAAACTCCTGTTCACTTTAGCTTTTACTTTTTACGTTAAAGGTAATAGTTTCAGCAGTTGAAAAACTTAAATTAGGCAAACATTTTGTATTTTGGTGTTATTGTTTCCTACCATCTCTCCAACCAATATCTATTGAGCTATAAATATGATCCAGGGGCGGATCCAGCCAGTTTGAAATGTCCCAACCCAGGATAAAAAAAGGGGTGTCTTACCATGTCATCGCCATTCAAATGCATTGATCGCTCAAAAACATTGGAGGTTCTAACCCCCGGAACCCTCCCCCTGCATGAATCCGCCATTGTGAACTATTCCTATCTTTAATGAAAAATGCCTCCTCTGGCGAAAAGTCTTTATTGAGTTTAATGTCAAATTTAAGGTCAGCAAATAATATACAGTTATTTTCGGAAATGCTTTGTTTCCCATTTATTTACATAACTTGTCGATAGACAATACAGCTATCATTGAAGTTGATGCAAACATGTTCTCTTAGTCTACATATTGATAAAGTTTTAAACTCGTGTGGGGGGCTTCTGTAATTTTAATGCTTCAACCGTTGAAAATTTGCTCCTTAAATGATATTTGCGAATGCAACCGAAAAGTGAGTACCTTAGTCTACAGTAAAGAAAGTTTGTAGATCTTTTGACAGACAAAACAGTTAGAGACTTTTTAAACCTGATCCCGTCGATTCACATTTATCTGTGCGCTATGCCAACAATGATCACTCCCAAAATCTATATAATTTAGTAATCATTTAACTTCCTCAAAATAATTTCTGACTATTGCAACAGTATCTTTTTTTTTTCCTTCTGAATGGAATATATTTTTTTAAAAGGCATTATTTCTACCAATAGAAAAAAAAGAGGATAAGATGTATCTTTCCATGATTCCAAAAAAGTACACGTAAGTAAAACACAAAAAACAATACAAAAGGAACAGCTTTTACTGCTTTTCTAAACTGCATCTCAAAGACTCAAAGTCACAGCGAGAACTTCAATACGGAACAAAAAAACACTAACATCACTGCAAAACTGAAATGGCCCGTAGCACTGGTTTAAGAGAAATTCTTTGCAAAATATAATTCGGTTAGACTTTGTACGATTTAACACCACCCAATCGCACCAAGTCCAGTGTACACTAGCAGTTTCTACAAAATGTCTTTATGGGTAAACTATGTCAATTAAAACCTAATATGTGGCTTTACCGTTGTCATGTAGTCGGATCATAACAACCACTACACGATACCTTCGTATTTGTCGCCAGATAAGTACGGAATGAAGAATATTTGTATACTAGTATTCTGAAGTTAAAAAAAAACAAATATTCAAACGAGAATTGGCAAAACTTGATGGATTAAAATCGATAAATGCCTCTGGTAGTCGTTAAAAATGTTATCCTTTTAAAAAAATGGATTTCGCATGCATTTTGCCTGTCAAGAGAAAACTAAAATATAAAATGCATGTGGACGGACGACAGACACCAAACGATCCAAATAGCTTACAATAGCCCTAGAAAGGGATTTCTTACGTTTTCTTTTGAATTTTGAATATTATATCATGTCGTCTCTTTTGTTGGCGTGTAAAAATGACCTTCAACTGCTTTTTCAAATCGCCGTACTCTTTATCTTCCAACTCATATTTCAGTTTCCATTCTGACGATGTCTGACTTATTTTGCTGTTTTCCATTAGTCTGTTTTGTTCTTCTTCAAACGTATGACCTTTAGTTATCTTGTGGCCTTCTTCACATGCCCTTAACACTGAAATCAATTTACTAATATATCAATTCATTTAATTTTTCTGACATTTAAAACCTGTTCCCAGTTAAAGTTAAAATGATGCTGACACACTTGATTTGCAACTGGAACAACTTTCCACAAGAGAAATAGGGTTGAAGTAGAGAAATCAGTCAAAATTAATATTCGATATACCAAAAATAGCCAGTTACATTTTATCCTGGATGGTTAACCAAAAAAGTGTAAACTGCAGAATTAAGGCTCAACAGTATACTTATTAAGGAACTACCATTTGGTTTTGTAATTTGAGGGGGGGAGCAAGGATTAAAAATATTGTCCTGTCTTTTTATTTTTCACTTGATTCTGTTCTGGCTTTTTTTTTTACATAAATTTACATACTGCCTTTTTTACCAAATTGCTCACCCTGCCTTTTTTATATACTCAAAACTTCTGTCCTGTCTAATTTTTTTTTTCAATTTTCATCCTAGGCCCCACCCCACCCCACCATACAAATTAAATGGTAGTTCCCTTATGCGGTAAAAACCCTGCAATCTGATTTGTTAGGGTAGGGTGTAGTCACAAAAAGTACGAATCAATGTATATTATATGCATCAATATATTTACCTGCTTTCACCAGTTCTAGCGACAAATTAATGGATAGTTCAACCAACATGAAGGATATTAGTCGACACCATACACTGCACTGCATAAAATAAAACAAAATATACTATGAATAAAAAACTGCCTGTAATTCTAAATTTTAAAAGCAGATGACATGTATATGTATGTGTTATGAAATGAACACGGGTAGGTGTACAGAATTTAAGTTAATTATCGTACAAACAGATGAATATTTTCAATATATCGGTTAAACTTGAAATTGTGTGCTCGTATGGACGGTACTGCATGATGCAGTAAACAGTGAATTGTTCAAAGATAACGTGCGAACAATTACAACTATATTTCTTTGTATTTTTTATAATAGGGACAAATTCAAAATTATTGAATAGCTGACAAACCTCGTTACTGAATCCTATTTGTAGACAGTAAATTGACAGCTTCAGGATGGCATACGGTATGCCAATCACAATATACAGAAAACCAACCAGGAACCAGTATATAAAACATGCTAGCGTGTACATATCACATGGATGAAAATCTTTTTTTTTTTCAAACTGGTAACATCTGTGAAAAGATGCAACGAAGATGCTTTAGATGCTAAAGATTGCTATATATATGTTAACATTTGACTTGATAATTTTTTTTATTACATTCTATTCGTTTTCAGTTATTTTGACAGAATATTAAAGTCTCCTTCGCCCGAAACCTTTTTATTTATCTTCTTCAATTGTTTTTTTTTACGTTAAATTGTCAGTCACTATGTACATGGTGTATTGGTACGTCTTTGTTAATAATCACAGACTTCAGACATAACATAACCTAAATAAGGCAAATTTTTTTTCTTAAAATGTTCAGTACATTTTCTGACCATTTTAACTTAATTTATATTATGTGTTCTTGCTCTTACTTATAGGATAGTACAAGTAAATGTATGAACTGAATTTTCTTGTAGTAAAGATTATATGGATAAGACATGTTTACAATAACCTCAGAAGAGATGTGACTGATTATATCAAAAAAATACCCCAGTTTAGATAATTCAAACAGAAAAGATCTTTTTCATGGATCATGATTAACGAAGATAGCAGATTTTTATCTGTTTTATGTGCATACCTCGATAAAGGCCTGCAACTTAGAAAATCAGAAAATTAATTAACTTAAATACTCTAAAAGAGATCAAAATTATCTCCCCTTGACCACTGATTCTTTCCTCATGCATTTGAATTATTATTTTATGTTTCTTTAATCACTCTGTAATGTTTGTCATGGTTTAATTAATGTGATGCTCTTAATGGGCCCTTTAATTTGGAAAATGAAAATATTGTATTGTATTGTATTGTATTGCTTATGTAGCTTTGCTGAAGCTTACATCCTGAACTGGTATAATGCAGTCATAATTTGTATAATGAAATGTATTCATAAGTTCCCAGTACAAACAATGTCCAGCTGGTCAAGGCTCCTTAAATTTCAATCTAATGGAAGGCTAAAGTTTTGGCATTGCTTAAACCAAGCGATAATTTTTTCTTAGTACAGAGGTAGGATAAAATTTCCTTAATTTTGTTTCATTAACGTGGTCAAAACCGATTTATCTTGTTTTATTTAGGTGAATCACAGGGGCTTGTTTAGTGGGTCATACGAGGTTTTACTGTCAATGGCGATCGCTAACCTATATAAAAACCAGTTTTTTTTATATTAGGATAGCGATCGCCATTGACAGTAAAACCTCGTCTAACCCAGTTTTTTATATAGGATAGCGATCGCCATTGACAGTAAAACCTCGCCCACTAAACAAGCCCCTGTGGGTGAATTGTGGTACTGTAACGTTTGTAGCCTATATATATTAACTAAGAGACAAGCCATGTGTACTGATTAACATACTTTAATATAATGCTAGAGCTAAGTAATCAACACAAATACATAAAGCAATACGACGCGACCTTATCTGCTATGTCCATCAACACAACACGTGCGTGAACTCTGAACTGTATAGATATTTATGAATGAATGAAAGTTACAATATTACATCTCTTCTTTTCTCAGATTAAAGTTCTACTTTAATTAATTATATTACTGTCTGTGTAGTCATAAAATCTTTAACTGTCTGTGTAAACAAATTAAGTGATAAGATGCATAAAATTGTATCAATAGAAAATTAGAACTTTATAGTCTGTGATAAATGTAAATTATCCGGTACGCGTACTGTAATGTCAATATAATTAGTGGATCGTCTGATCAATCTGATAAGGCTATCATTACGAGTGTGAATAGTAAATTCCACAAAATTGATTTGTATCATAAATTCACAAACATATAAAATCAACATCAAACCTAACTGATACATCAGAAAGAGCACAGGATTATTATGCCTGTAACACACCCTCTTTAATGCACATAATCATCGAGATGTTTCGGTGTTTGTTTTTCTCGTGATGATCTTCTTAATGGTGTGTTTGGTATAATGTCATCCGTAATGATTTCTTCTATTTCCTCATCAGTCATTAGCTTAGATTTCCCAACCTTTTTGAAGTGTGACGAATTTCGGGTTATATCTTTTTGTTGTTCGTTCGTTGCCGTAATCATACTACCCTTTTTATTCTTGATTGTTAATGGTTGAGGATTGTACGGGGTAGATAGTTTATCTTTCTTTTCCTGTTTAACTAGTACGGTATCTCCTACTGTAAAATCAGGTACTTTTACTGAATGTTTTTTCTCGAAGTATAATTTCATTTTACTTTTGTTCTTGTTGTCTTCTTTTCGAACTTCACTGTCGGCTTGGTCATTTGTTGAAATGTTCGGCATTTTGGTATTAATTTTTCTTCCAAATAAAAGTTCTGCCGGGGACACGTTAGTTGTTGAGTGCGGTGTTGCTCTATAATTGCGAAGAAAATGTGTGTATTTCTTGCTTCCAACTACGATGTTCCGTTTGAGCTGCACGAATTGCTTTCCCTATAGTTCTCATGAATCTTTCACTTTCAGCGTTAGCGCGAGGGCCATAACGGAGTTATTTTGCGGTGCTTAAAACCCATGTTATCTGCAAAATTTCGGAACTCTCCTGAATTAAACGGCGGTCCGTGTCTGTTTTCAGTTCTTTCGGTATTCCAAAAATTGAGAAAGTTTTGTCTAGTAGCGAGTTATGACGGATTTTGCGGTTAAACTGGTTAAGGTTTCTATTACAGGATACCTTGAGTATTCGTCTATTAGGCCACACCAATTTAATTTCTTGTTCTACGGATTTTTGGACTCCAAAATTTTGGGGGCGAGCGAGCGATTTGAAAATTTTAATAAAAAAATATTTAATTTGAAAATTTTTGAGGCGAAGCTTGAAAAGTAAAGGCGAGCGACTATATTTTTTTTTTGTAAACATAAAATAGTAGGTTTTGACAATAATAAAACTTGATTTATAACTTTGTACTTTGACATTTTTAATTTCTGAAGTATTTTTTCCCTGTTCACCAAGAAATAATTAAATCTGGTCTATGTATGTGTGACTGACAATGAGACAATTCTCCATCCAAGTCATAATCAGTTTGGGGGCAACCCCTTAATGTTATAAATATCCCATTTACAAGTTTTATGAGGGATCAATATAAGTTATAATATATTTGTTTGTACAAAAGGGCTCATATTTTCTCAAAGAACTATATATCTATTTAGTATTAAATGGTCAAAACATGTCAGAATTTTGTAATATTCCTGGACTTTAACCATGTTAAATTAACACATTTACTTTAACAGTTTAATATTATTCAAAATAAGTGGACCCCCTCTTTTTAGAAAAATGTTTTAAAATATGATGTAACTCTCCTCTTTTTGAGTACAAAATTCTAAGTTTTCAAAGGTTTTGTATAGAAGAACTATACAAATCCTTGGTATTTCTATTTTCTTTTCTATCATCAGTCATCAGTAAAATGACCCCTTGTCTGATGAGGGTTGTTCTCAACCTGACAATAACAAACACAGGTCAAAGTACGGCCTTTTACACAGGGCTTTGATACAGACCAAACAGTTAAGCTATAAAGGATCCCAAAATTATTAGCGTACACAATTCGAACAGGAAAACCAACGATCTAATTTATTTATCCAAACGGGAAAAAAAAATTATACCAATGAACAACATCAACAAACGATAACTGCTGAACGACAGGCCCCTGAATCAACCAGGACAGGTGCATAAACATGCAGCGGCTATAGATAGTTTGTTTTGACAGCATACAATATAATTGCAGTTGAAGCAAATCCTTCAGAAGTTCATTGTACTTTATTCTACCAACGAACATTTTTGATAGGGAATGTAAGTAAGGGGGAAAGAAACCAATGTTGATATCTTTTTATGATATTTACAAAAAAAAAACAGTGCGGGAAATAGACATGATTACATTTCCGGATGCGGGAAGCGGGAATATAAAAAAATAAAAAAATTCCGTTTTGAAAAAAATAGGTGCGGGCGGGTCCGTCGAACAAGGAATCAAATTGGTGTGGCCTTATTACCATAACGTAATATCCATTCGGGAAATGGTCCACAAAAGTCCATGCTGAGATTCTCCCATACATTATTCGGTATCTCAGACATTTGTAACGGTTCAAAAACATTTTTCGGGGTGACGCTAAACATGGTATACATGATTTACACGTTTGTTCTACAAGTTTGTCTATTCCAGGGAAGTATACCTTTTCACGTAACAACTGTTTTGTACGTACTATGCCCTGGTGCCCTTCATGTGCAAGGTCAATTACACGCATCTGTAAATCTTTCGGAATGACAATTCTATTATCATGAAGTATGATCTCCATATCATTAACGGGAACGACTGTTAATTCGTATCGTAATCTTGAGAATGTATCAAACGTATTACTCTCATGCTTGTCCCACCTGTTTGATTTTAATGCAGTAATAACAGTTTGTAGATCTTTATCTTTTTGTGTACTGTCAGCTATTTCATTAAGGGTCATTGCCTTCGGCACAGCGTTGTCAGTTAAGTATCGAACATACTCTTCAGCTAATTGAGAATGTTTACATGCAATAGATGTAGTCGGGGTCGGATGTCTTGATAAATAATCAGCTGCGTTCACCTTCCTGGTTTGTACTGCACTTTGAAATTATATCCCTGTAATCTTAATCTCATCTTTCAATGCGTGCTGGTGTTTTTGCCTTTGGACTGTTGAATATGGTTTCAAGCGGTTGGTGATCGGATACCAATGTAAATGATTGTCCGTACAAATAAAGGTGAAAATGTTCAATTGCCCATACAATTGCTAATGCTTCCTTTTCTGTTTGGGAATAGCGGTGTTTCAACGTCTGTCAATGATCGGCTTGCATATGCGATTATTTTTCCATTTTGTGTTAATAATCCAGCTAATCCAACGGGACTTGCATCTACTATCAACATTGTCTCTTTGTTAGGGTCAAAGTATGACATCACACGGTCAGCAACAAGTTCATTCTTTAGCTTGTCAAATGATTCCTGTTGTTCAGATGTCCATTCCCACTTGGAATCCTGCTTTGTTAATCTGCGGAGCGGTTCAGTAATAGTTGAGTAATTTGGAATGAAACGTTCCAACATAATTGGTCATTGCTAAGAAACTACGGATTTCACCTACGTCTTTCGGTATTGTCGTGTTCCTGATAGCGCTTATTTTTCTTGGATCGGCTGATATGCCATCTGCACTAAAAATGTGACCATAGAATTCAAGTTTGTTCTTATTAAATTCACATTTTGCCTTATTTAATGTCAAGTTCTTCTTCTTTAAGACGTGCAAATAATTTTTCAATCGTTTATCATGTTCGGCCTGTTCCTTCCAAATACGATTATATCGTCGGATATATTTCGGACTCCATCTAATCCTTCCAGTGCATTACTCAGTGTGTTTTGAAATAACTCTGCGGCTGATGAAACACCAAAACTGAGTCGTTTGTATCTACGTAATCCTACATGTGTCGTGAAGGTTGTGATGTTCCGGGATTCTTCGTTTAACTCCAATTGATGATATCCACTTCGAAGGTCCATTTTTCGAGAATACTGTAGATCCGTTTAAATCTAAGATCATGTCATCGAGTGTTGGTGTAATATGACGTGAACGCAAAATAGCTTTGTTCGGTTCTCTCATATCCACGCATAATCGAATTTCGTTCTTGTTTTTCGGTTTAGGGGCCACAACTATCGGGGACACCCAAGGTGTTGGTCCATCCACCTTTTCAATTATATCCTGTTTTTCGAGTTTCTCGAGTTCTGCTTCTACTTGCTTGCGAATGTGAAACGGAATACGCCTATGTGGTTGTATTACTGGTTTTACACTTCCATCAATATGAATTTTCACTTTTTCATCTTTTAATTTTCCAATTCCATTGAACACATCGCTATATTTATTGCATAATATTTCATGTTTATCTGCTACTGAAGAAATGACTGGCACTATGCTTAAGTCAACAGATGTATCGTAGCACAATAAATTCCCGTATCTTCCTTTCATCACATACACCGGTGCGGTTGTTATTTTATGGTCAGTCTCTATTGTAGCGTGAAATTTTCCCATTAATTTCAAGTTTTTATCTGAACCATATGCGAAGACTTTTAGTGTCGGCGTGAGAAAGTTTGGGTTTACACTTGATGTTCTCGAATGTGCTTTCATCAATAACATTAATACTTGATCCTGTGTCAATTAAAATATCCACATTAGAATTATTGATTTTCACGTTGATTTTCGGTTGTCCTTTCTGTACTTTATTCACAGTATTTTCTCGTAATCCAAAAACGTAACCATCGTCAGAACTGCTATCACGATCATCATCATGTTTGTAATTGTCAACTTTGTTTACTTTTCTTTGAAAAGTGCTAGTTCCATCCATACGTTTGGATCTACATACAGAAGCGAAATGATTCAACTTTTTACATGAGTTACAGCTTTTTCCAAATGCAGGACATTTGTTTGCATGTGGAAAATCACCTCACCACAGTTTCTGCAAGTAGTCTTTTTCTTTACGTTGTGGTCAGTTTGTGTCTGTAGAAATCGTGTCCGTTTCTACGTTTTCCAACTCCTTTTCTCACAGCATTTGCGGATTGTTTGTCTGATTGTTCAATTTCCGTTGCCTGTTTTTCGGAAAGTTCTAACGCTCTAGCTGATGAAATTAATCCTTCAAGGGTCGTGTCTTCCCGAAGAGCCTTTCGTCTTAGTCTAGTTGAATGACAACCTTGGGATAATTTTGCGATTTTACTTCTTTAGATGTTTCCGTAAATTCACAGTTTACAGCTAGCTGGCGTAATCTCGTGTGAAAACTGTCGATAGTTTCATCAGATGTTTGTTTGGCTTGCCTAAATTTGTAGATTTCATATTCCGTATTCTTTTCGGAGCAAAGTAAGCGGTTAACTTGTGTTTAGCGGCAGCAAAGTCTTCTCCTGTATTGTCAAGGGTATCAAAGACTTCGTTGACATCTTCTCCAGCGTAATGCAACAAGAGTGCTCTTTGTCGTTTGCTGTCCTTTATGTTTAAACCGATGAATAAATTTTCAAGTCTACTTATCCATTTACGCCACCTTATTTCAGCATTATTCTCATGTACCGGAAAACTCGGAAAATTGGTAAAGATGCAGCCATGGTTTGATTATCAGTGTCACTAATTATTAAATCCATTGAAATACATTTTTAACATTTCCAACTTTTGTTTTTATCCTCGTCGCAATGTAACGTTTGTAGCCTATATATATTAACTAAGAGACAAGCCATGTGTACTGATTAACATACTTTAATATAATGCTAGAGCTAAGTAATCAACACAAATACATAAAGCAATACGACGCGACCTTATCTGCTATGTCCATCAACACAACACGTGCGTGAACTCTGAACTGTATAGATATTTATGAATGAATGAAAGTTACAATATTACAGGTACTTCTGTTTTTCAGAAGACATACAGCAATAAAACAAAACATCTATGATTGTAAAAAGTCCCTCAACTATAGACAAGATGTTTGATATTTAATCTTAGAGGTTTAACAAATGGAGTAAATGGATAAAGAAACAAAACTAAATATGGTGACTTTTTCCTTGAAAAAATATTTGAATAATGTATTGCAAAATCAAGTTGGGGTGATGATGAGTGAAGAAGAAGCATTAATGGGCAATAGGTATGACGTTGACAATTACAGAAATTTATTCATAAATTTGGATACATAAAAATCGTCATCGCCAAAGTCAATTTGACAATAAACAGACGACACAGAATACCATCATCTCAACTCCTCAAAAACATTACCAGACATACAAATACCGAACCAACAATCTAATTAAAAACCGATCTCTCATCGCTTCCGTTTTCTGATATGTGCCACGCGACATATCAGAAAACGGGAGCGATGAGAGATCGGTTTTTAATTAGATTGCCGAACTAAGCACACGGTCAAAATAGCCTGGCCTTGGCACAAACACAAAATATGTTGGTTTAAATCAGTTTTACGGTCTTATGTAGGTCTTAACCCTAAAGCACCCAATAGAAGACCTGCACAAAGGAGCCAACAACAGAATGATAATTAGCTTGGACAAGGAAATAAACGGCAATGTTTTGGACAGCGAAATTTGGGCGAAGAAAATAAGATAAAAATACATTTACATTTACATATTTACATGATATAGATGTCTAAATGTACCAACTTCGGATATCAGTTTTTTTAACTGATTCAAAGAAGAAGGGCTGGGAATTACTGAGTTTGGCTGACTTTTCTATCACTCATCTGTCTTACGTTTGTTCAAAGTCGACCAAAGATTTGAGCAAGAACGAGTCACATATTGGTCAGTTGATGAATGCTGGATTTTGACTATTTTGTATTTTTGCGAGGTTGTCTTTCCACAATGTTTGACGTTATACAATCTCAAAACTGTTTTGGTAAGATTTGGCGTTACTTATTTAAATAAGTTGTTTAGCGGAAAGAGCTGTACTTACCACAAGACAGTCTGACATCTTGATGATTCCAGCATTGTTAGATCTTGTTAGTAACCATGGAGTACTTACAACGTATTACAATAAAGATTGTGACGTTGTGACTTTGGCTCTATATATAAATCACTTCGGAAAAGACCGTTTGAAATAAGCTTTTTCGAGACAATTAAGATTTAAATAAATAAAGTTAATGTACCATAGTAAGTCAGAAGTCGATACACAAACACATTGCTTTATATATCAAAAGAACAAAAACGGAATGCCATAGTCCTAATGCAGACACGAAAAAGGAGAAGCAATAAGGTTGTACGAGACGGTGAATTATTAATGAGTATTGTTTGATGTGTGATGTCTGAGGGAACATGACTTATTCATTAGATTTGAGGTATAGCTCTCAGTATCTTCGAGGTACTCAAAGGTCGAAAGTTTGTTTGTCTTTTATTATTTTAATAGTTATGTTTTGTGCTTCGAGCAGATCTGATTGTTCACCTAAAACAAATGCCAACTGCTTTTTAAATTTTGTTCTGAAGTTTTTTTTGTTATATCACTGTCCAAAGTTAGTTCGGCGACTAGGGCTCTCGCAGACATGTTAAACCCACCAATCCGTGGTTGTCGATCGTTGCTGTCTGTTATACTTGTTTTTTTCGTTTATTGTTTAACAGTGCATCAGTTTGTTTGTTTACTCGTTTGAATTATTTCACAAATTTACATCATTTGAACTCTGTTGGATAATTGCCTCACTGTCAATCATATCACTAAGGCCACACCAATTGATTCCTTGTTCGACGGACCCGCCCGCACCTATTTTTTTCAAAACGGATTTTTTTTTATTTTTTTTATATTCCCGCTTCCCGCATCCGGAAATGTAATCATGTCTATTTCCCGCACTGTTTTTTTTTTGTAAATATCATAAAAAGATATCAACATTGGTTTCTTTCCCCCTTACTTACATTCCCTATCAAAAATGTTCGTTGGTAGAATAAAGTACAAAGAACTTCTGAAGGATTTGCCTTCAACTGCAATTATATTGTATGCTGTCAAAACAAAACTATCTATAGCCGCTGCATGTTTATGCACCTGTCCTGGTTGATTCAGGGGGCCTGTCGTTCAGCAGTTATCGTTTGTTGATGTTGTTCATTGGTATAATTTTTTTTCCCGTTTGGATAAATAAATTAGATCGTTGGTTTTCCTGTTCGAATTGTGTACGCTAATAATTTTGGGATCCTTTATTAGCTTACTGTTTGGTCTGTATCAAAGCCCTGTGTAAAAGGCCGTACTTTGACCTGTGTTTGTTATTGTCAGGTTGAGAACAACCCTCATCAGACAAGGGGTCATTTTACTGATGACTGATGTAGAAAAGAAAATAGAAATACCAAGGATTTGTATAGTTCTTCTATACAAAACCTTTGAAAACTTAGAATTTTGTACTCAAAAAGAGGAGAGTTACATCATATTTTAAACAACTTTTTCTAAAAAAGAGGGGTCCACTTATTTTGAATAATATTAAACTGTTAAAGTAAATGTGTTAATTTAACATGGTTAAAGTCCAGGAATATTACAAAATTCTGACATGTTTTGACCATTTAATACTAAATAGATATATAGTTCTTTGAGAAAATATGAGCCCTTTTGTACAAACAAATATATTATAACTTATATTGATCCCTCATAAAACATGTAAATGGGATATTTATAACATTAAGGGGTTGCCCCCAAACTGATTATGACTTGGATGGAGAATTGTCTCATTGTCAGTCACACATACATAGACCAGATTTAATTATTTCTTGGTGAACAGGGAAAAAATACTTCAGAAATTAAAAAATGTCAAAGTACAAGTTATAAATCAAGTTTTATTATTGTCAAAACCTACTATTTTATGTTTACAAAAAAAAAATATAGTCGCTCGCCCTTTACTTTTCAAGCTTCGCCTCAAAAATTTTCAAATTA
>NW_027268136.1:0-20696 GCF_963676685.1 Mytilus edulis
TCTGCTACACCAGTTGGTTTTACCTATTGAAATACATAGCCATATGAAATGTATTAATGATCCTTTAATGGAATACTATATTGAATAGTGAAGTGTCATTTATTGGTACATGCCCCATAAATGGTTGAAATAACATATATAGTGTTGATTTTTGACAGACCAGTTAAGGCTAAATGCAACTTTTTATTGCAAAACATATAATTGTTTCTGTGATGATTGGAAAGTTTGTTGAATTTTCCTAATTATTGACCATGTGCATAATTGATTGACTTCATCGTCTAAAATTAATGTTAAAAAAACATGAAATCGTTTTTATATCATTTTTACCTTTAGTCGATGTTACAAGCCAAAATTTTACAATAATCCTTCTTTTACTACAAATTTCGTAAATTCTGTTAATGAATGTTTTACTTCTGATTGTAAACAACGTATGAACAAAGAATGCAAGAAAACAACATCATTTAGAAGGTAACTTTTTTCCAGTTAAATTTGATTTAATATTGAACCATTAATACGATGAAAATACAGCGCTAGTTATTTACAAAGTCCATACACAAAATTCAAACACTTATGTATATGGTCTTACACTAAGAAACCTAATGGCCTAACCAACGACACCAGAGTATGATGTAACGTAATTTTTCAACATTATTTGGTTGTACTAGAATATCAGAACTGCTTTTCGTGCTCTGTTTAGATAATGAATTGGAGTTGTCTTCTTTTTCATTGTTTCATTGATATTACCATAAGATGATAATTATTTATGTTCATACCTTAACAGTCTTCTCCTCAACTAAAACGCCGTCTTTATAAAGTTTGAAAACAACACTGTCAACAAGTTCTGTTTCAACAGCAATATTCATTATCGGAGTAGTGTCAGTTGGTTTTAACTCTAAAACAGGACTTGTGTCACCAGGTGACGGTTTCCACCCTTTAGGTTTCAAAGCGTTTTCAGCACCATCTGGGGTCGTTGTTGAAGTCACACTATCCAAAGTTAATGAGCCCTTTGGCGAATCATCAGGACAAGTTTCAAAACCTACAAGTTCAAATAGCAATAGCATAAATAGAAATACAAGAAATACATATGATGAATGGCTGATAGTTACCATTCTCCCTGCAAGATTAGGAGGGCTTTTCGTTCAAAAGTTTGACCTGTTAGCAAACAAAACATGTGAAAGAAAATAGTGGTATTGGAATGTTGAGAACCTTAACATTTGTCCGATTGAGAGGATGAGTGATGTCAAAAGTTTAACCCAAACAAGTTAATTGATGGACAAGATACTACTTTAATTTTCCTTTCGGTCGATATTTGTATTCCACGATTTTATCTTAGTATGGTACCATGGAAAAAGTTTACATTTCTATTCAATCAATCAATCGACCAGTTTAAAAAAGAAATCAAACTTGTAAGATTAGCCTAACATAGTTTACATTTTTTCAATATCTAGAAACGAGATATCTAAACTATATTTGAGGAATTGACTATAATTACTTGTCAATTCAAAAATCAAGCATCTCGATAATACCTTTTTCAGAGAATGTCTTGTTTGTATTAGGGTAATTCGGTGGTACACAGTACGATCACCTCCTTAAGTCAAGACATTTGAATTAACAATTATGGCCTTTCTTTCTTAAGAAACAAAGCAGGACCATCTCATTCAATATGTCTGTTAGTTCGATATGGGAGATACAACTGTTAATAATAGAAAAGTCAAATACTTTGATACTATTGCTTGAAGAACTAGTCTCAACTTGAATGTACCCTCACGGAATGTTGATTTTTTTACTATTTGCATTGTATTCACTAGATTCTAGAATAGGTAGTTTCACAATAAGTCGGAAGCCCGGCTAATATTGCTGAATAAATTGATGTTGATAATTTGGAAAGAACTGTTTGGTAGACCCAGTCATATAACGTTGTATGTCACGACACTTTCAA
Organism: Mytilus edulis; assembly: GCF_963676685.1. Taxonomy (NCBI): domain Eukaryota; kingdom Metazoa; phylum Mollusca; class Bivalvia; order Mytilida; family Mytilidae; genus Mytilus; species Mytilus edulis. Next base: position 1,940 of record NW_027268136.1, read on the forward strand.
CTTGTCTTTTAGTTTGGAATGGAAAAATGTATAGAAAAGTTAAATATGAGAATGCTCTTCAACTTCGTACTTTATGTAGCCTTTTTAACTTTTTTAGATTCGAGCGTCACTGATGAGGCTTAAGTAGACGAAACGCGCGTCGGGCGTACATACAAAATTTAGTCCTGGTATCTATGATGAGTGTATGTAGGCATATTATGAATCGAATACAGTGAAAGAAGAATTTATTTTGTTTTGGTTGAAATTGAAATGAAACATATAAATAACCTTTAATCATACAGGATGTCCTCATTGGTACGTGTCATGGGGTTATCTGTTGAGTTTCCAAATGATTTGTCATGTATTTGATGATGTATCATGTCAGCTTTGTATGCATTAAAATACAAGTCCGCGAAAAGAGCCGCACAAATAATTTTGATAGGGATTATATTGTTAGTTAGAGTATGCGTCCTTCAACCATAACAAATATGTTGTCAATCAAGCAATAAAGCATGGTTAATCTATTGTTTGCATCATAATAACTGATATGAAAAGAACGATGTATCCCTCCATAAGACAAGACACTAGTATCTACGTTGACCTTTATTCTGATGAAACATTGCAGAACCAACCCTTTCAACTTGTCTTTTAGTTTGGAATGGAAAAAAGTATATAAAAGTTAAATATGAGAATACTATTGCAAGACAAAATAGTCTTAGATTGTATGTACTCTAAATGATCTTCGGATTGTGAAAGTATTCCCATCTGATTAACAACTACTCTAGTAAAGTTAGTTCTAGAATAAATTCCGGCTTTGATTGCCCAATAAATTAAAGTTAATTACTAAGAATGAAGTTTCGGGAAATACTTGAAAGACCTAGTCCTATAACGTTTTGTGTTATGACACTTAAGCAAGTTAGGTATCCAAAACAGCTACGGAAGATTACGTAACTCATCTTATATTGAAATTGAGAAGGAGCGCACAACAAACCTATGATAATACAGTGTGTCCAGACATGTGTCATGTACAACGTCTACATTTCTGTCCCTTATCAATCATGATAAATAAACTCATCATAGATACCAGGACTAAATTTTGTATTTTCGCCAGACGCGCGTTTCGTCTACAAAAGACTTATCAGTGACGCTCGAATCCAAAAAAGTTAAAACGGCCAAATAAAGTACGAAGTTGAAGAGCCTTGAGGACTAAAATTTCTAAAAGTTTTTGCAAAATTCAGCTAAGGTAATCTATGCCTGAGGTAGAAAAGCCTTAGTATTTCAAAATTTCAATATTTTGTAAACATTTAAATTATAAATGTAACCATATCAATGATAATTCGTGTCAGCACTAAAAGTGCTGACTACTGGGCTGGTGATACCCTCGGGGAAATAAATCTCAACCAGCAGTGGCATAGACCCAGTGGTTGTAAATAAACTCATCATAGATACCAGGACTAATTTTTGTATTTACGCCAGACGCGCGTTTCGTCTACAAAAGTCTCATTAGTGGCGCTCGAATCCAAAAAAGTTAAAAAGGCCAAATAAAGTACGAAGTTGAAAATCGTTGAGGACCAAAATTTCTAAACGTTTTTGCTAAATTCAGCTAAGGTAATCTATGCCTGAGGTAGAAAAGCCTTAGTATTTCAAAAATTCAATATTTTGTAAACAGTTAATTTAGGAGGGATGAAAACACATCGTTTCTACAATTAAGCGAGAAATTTTTAAAAGTTGACAACTGTCATAATGCAACCAATCTATCTTTCGCTGTTTCTCAACACGAAAATGCCTAGAGATAACATAATGAAATGTTTATAACGAATTTGCTAACTCAAAACTGTACTTATAACGTGAGTAATTTGCTGATATTCTGACTATTAATATACCTGTAGTTGTAGAAGCGGGTCCTGTGGTTGTTGGAATCAAAGATGGACTTGTTCCTGGGCCACCAGCTTCAGTGCCTGTAGTTGGGGTTGACGCTGTTGAAGGTTTTCCAGAGGTAATACTAGGAGATCGTGTAGGTGTTGTGGCTGGTTGACCAGCTACAAAAAACAGCTCAGGATTTACAAATTCATAACAGCAAATACATAACAAGATAAAACATTTCTTTTTGTACATAAAAGCGAAAAGTATGTAACGTCACATCTGTCTTATGTGGAAGTTTAATATTACGTTATGCTGTTTTATTATTACTTGATAATATTATATATTTACATAATATGGTTTTGATTTAACTCAATATAGAATAGTCATATAAAACTTCAAATTAAAAAATGCATATGTTTTTTTTAACTAAATGGCTAGTTTTTATTATAAAACTTATGTATATAAACTTTATTCTCAAGAAAATTCTATAATTTGTTTTAATTTAAAAGGTCATTTTTTTAATTGCTTGCTACCAGCAAACACTTCGCCCACCTGTTTTCCGTTTGCCGCGTGACCTTTCCCGTCAATTACGGTGATCGCAATACGCAAGTGCAAATGGAAAATCAAACGTAAACATCGCTCCGTCATCAAGAAAAACTCTTCCTATTGTACCTATTATATGCGTGCTTATCTGAATATCAATGTTACTTTGTTGATTGTTTACAAACGGGTGACAATCTCTAAACTTCGGCTTTTAAACACGACCATTAATTAGATGCCATATTTTTACAACAACACTGACCGATTTGAATATTTTTGACAATTGTACGAAATTCATGAAAAAATTTAGTAAATTCGTGCACAGAAGACAATGTTTATGATATATGTAGGCATTAGTTCAAGAATTGGATTAACATTATTGTTCACTGGTCACTCGTTTCAATTGACTTTAATAATATTTCAAAATTACACGATTTGAACAGCGGTATACTACTGTTGCCTTTATTTTTTGTTTTGACTTGATATAGTTTAGTCATTACTTAATATGGTTTGGTCATAACTCGATGTTATTTCGTCATTTTGTAATGTATTCGTGGTTTTAACATAACTTGATGTATATGTGCCTTAGCGTATTGTAGTTCTATCATCACATGTGATTTCGTAATGATGATTTGTCAATTGTTTACATGGCTTTAACATTTTAACACTTAATAGTTATGACTATTCTATATTGAGTTATATAAAAAAAAAAAACATCATTACTTAATGTCAAAACAATAGTATGTGAAGACAAAATATCATCAAGTAAAAAGAAAACAACATAACCTAATATGAGAGTTTAACTTACGACAGTTGTGGAGTTCCGAAGAAAAGGAACAAAATGTTTATTTTCTGAACAGACGACAATAGAGAGGACGGAGAAATCTTTTTTTAATGTTAAACAGAAAATAAAATAAGACTACAATTAATTACTAATTACATTGTCTGCAAACTCTAATGAGTACGATACAGGACAAACAGTTATATTACTTATATTACCTTTTGTTGTCATATGACAAAAACAAACAAAAACAAAAGTACATTTACTTCAATGTAAAAAAAAAGAGACTAGTTGATTCATTTAAACTGTTGACCAACAGAAAACGAAGATATTGGTTTCAACAAATGTTTTACTTCAAATATCTGTATATAATTAGCGTTTTAAAAACATTGTAGTTAATAATGAGGTTGATGAAGATCAAATTCGTACACACGAATCGTAGGTCTATTGAAGACATTATTTTCAACAACAACAAAATTTGACAACAAAACAGGATATACTAAGTATATCAGATAATGCTATTTTTTATTTTTCTACCCTTCCAAAATATGTTAGTGCGATGCAGAGTGCTCCTATAAATTGTTTAACACTTTGAAATTGTGTTAAGTGTTGTAACTCTTTAATTTTTTCTAAATACATAAATGGTTAACGCACTATACAACGTGACCACCACGGAATTTGAAACATTTTCTATCACTGATGATCTAAATGTATCGTCCGGGCGTTTCAAGTTCAACACTGTGGAAACTTCCAAAATTATATACAAAGACCAAAAACATCAGAATATACAATTCGGGTCAAAATTTGTAGTGATATAATCATTTGTTGTTATAGGCCAGTTGGATTATTTCACGTCAAAATAGCTTATATAATGATGCTGAACATTTGACTGAACTGATATGAACTCGTCTTACTAGAGCTTTCTTACAAATTGACGAAAGGTACGAACGAACGTAAAGGGAGCACGTATTTCATTTCCACAATAACTGTTAAAAGAGTTTGTGTTTTATCCAGTAAAACAGCATTCTTTTCTAAATCAAGTTTATTTTTCAAAAAAGGAAATAATATCGCAAATAATACACGATTTTAATATAATCAAACAGAGAAAAATAGTGTCAAATACACTTACGTCCGATACGTTACTTACGTAAACCACGAGAACACACATTTCTGCGGGAAATTTTTAAGCACGAGTTTCACGATTAACTTTTCAATGGCATTAATGAAGTACGTTAGTCTAAACTTAACGACAAGATTCACATTTATTTTATTTTTTATAGTACACTTTCAGCAAATTGTCAAAGTGGAATATCGAGATTTGCTTAACAAAAATGATGATACATGTTTTTAATAAGTAATGTTGAATAAATCTAGAAAAACAGATTTTGTATATCAAAAAAATAAATCTACGATTTTACACCATATACATTGTGGATTTTATAATGACGATTTAATAATACACATGTTTGGAAGATAGACGCGAAGTTATCACTTATCGTCCAGTGTCTAATATTTGATGAATGTTGAGGACTATAGGCAAAACGCAATTATACGTAAAAAATATTCGTGCCATTGCCCCGGTATATCATATATACACATTAAGGGGGGGGTGGGGGGGGGGGGGGGGGCGATGATTCAAAACATTGTAATATTGAAGAGTATACGTAGGGGAGGGGTCGGTTTTTAGTTTTTTAGGGGCATTTTTTTTTGTCTGACTACTAGATATATTTAGGATATTTTGTAGTGTTATCTCATCCGACCTGGTGGTATCATATTTTAACATATCGTACGTCCCGACATCCTATAAATATATCGGAAAAGTCCAATTTAATAACTGTCGTTGCATGTAGGATAATTGTCCGAAGTTCCACGACTATTATTTAAATATGTCAAAATAAAGGATCCCTTAAACGAGTCTTACGTATGATTCGTCAAGCATACGTACCTTTCGTCAATTTGTAAGAAAGCTCTAATAAGGCATATCATAATGTTATGTGTAAGGCCACACTTAGAAATATTTTGGTTTGCCCAAACCTTACCAAAAGGTAGAGACAGTGAGTAGGTACAAACAATGTAGGTAGACATTTTCGGGTTTTTTAGTGGTTTTTTTTTTTTGTTGGAAAAGAAAAATTGTAGTGTCAGGTGTTTTTTAGTCTTCGTGCCTATCTGTTTAAAACAAATCACATCAGAGAAATAAAATATTTTGAATAGGCAGCTGTTTTCTGGGTAGGTAGAGTTACGGCGAGCGAACATATTCTTTTGTATGGGCTAATTGCCCATTTTTAGTTTTCATCTTATATTTGTTATTCGCATCGGATTTTGTCTAATGCTTAGTTCGTTTCTGTGTGTGTTACATTTTAATGTTGTTGTGTCGTCATTTTCTTGTATTTAATGCGTTTCCCTTGGTTTTGGTTTATGACCCGGATTGTTCTTGTCTATCGATTTATGAGTTTTGAACATCGGTATACTACTGTTGCCTTTATTTACTTAGATGTGACTTCCTTATAATTGAAAATCAAGCACATTGGTTGAAGTTCGTCATTACGTACGCGTATTGAGAAACTTAAATAGAAGATACTTACGTAGACACCCAAACACTTCAAATCCAATTATAGGAGAGTCTTCCCAAATGATTGGTAGCAATCGTATTGCATATCCCATAGTCATGTTGAAACTCACAATCTCTATTGTAGTGACATCTGTGTTTGCTTTGAATAACTGTCAATAGAGAAAAAAAATCTGATTCTTTTTTCACAGAAAAGCAAAAGTCTAAAAAGCGAAAGCACAACAGCATCACGTATATCAATGATGAAAATCCATACTTAATCGACATGTGATTTTTTTATACAAAAATCCTATCAACTAGACCTCAGTGAATCGCAAAATAACATGGTTACGTTTTAATGTTAAACAAAACACTGACTTAAATTCGATAATTTCAGAAACCATTGTAATTTATTATTATTTTGCAATTTTAACAGGATGTTTCGTTGTATAACAAATCTGTGATATACATATGGAAAAAGGTATTGCAACACCTTGATTTTTTTTAAACTTGAAAAATCAGCCTCTTATTTTGGATGGAATATGATAAAATATTTGTAAAATAATATTGAAACGTAGTTAATGATAACATTGGCATTAAAACGAACAAAAAATGTATGAATAAAAAATGTTTAACCTAACCAAAATTTTTATAACAAAATATAGTGTATTTTGTACAAAAAAATGCATTTTACAACTTTTACTGTAGTCGAACTTTACAAAGACATTTCAAAATTAATCTTTAGATCATTGTTCACATCTTTTTGATCGTTATACGCCAACAAATTAGTACTTTGTGCGCAGCCTCCATTCAAACGGATAACCACATCTTAACTTCTTCTGATTACTGCCATAAGTCGACTTATTTGTTGCTAAGGTAGCAGCAACCATTCCTGACGAAGGGTATTGTTTTTTCATGAAGCGTTTGAACTGGGGTGTACTTTCGTGCACTCTACGCCCAATAGTGTCCAATATATACTCGATATGGTTCTAATTCGGGCTACGATCGGGCAAAGGAAGATAACCCAAATTCCATTGGAACAATAGATCTTCCTCCACGCTGCTAAATTCCAATTTTGGCGAGCTCTGCACTATATTGGATACGGTCAACTGTGTGTCTGTTCGTAGACAAAGGTCCTCAAAATGGTCTTTTTCTCACGATAACCAGTAGCGATGAGCCGATCTCGAACACTTCTTGTTTAAAGGCTCCTGTATGGTCATCACTCTCTATTTAGGATTGTATTGTTTGAAAGCAATGAGGATAGAAACATCTGTTTTATTGTTTACGAGTACAGTAGCTGCATGTGCAGATAAGAGCTTATCGAGTCGATATTTTTTTTTATTAAACTCAGGTGATATTTAAATAATGTTTAACTAGTTCTATTTCAAAAAATTATATCACAAAAATATAAAGTGTGTTTTTTTAATTTGAATTTTAATTTGGTGTTGCAATACTTTTTTTCCATGTGTATAGTTTACAGCATTAACATTTATACTGAGTTCTACCTTAGTTAAAGTGACAATAAAAAAATATCCATCAAAATATTAGATTAATAAAAAAAAAAATGTTTTCACTGCTGGGGGACGTTTCGTCCCCGAGGGTATCACCAGCCCAATAGTCAGCACTTCGGTGATGACATGAATATCAATTATATGGTCATTTTTATAACTTATTTACTATTTGTAAAAGAAGGAATTAATCGAAATACTAAGGATTGTCTTATCCCAGGCATAAATTACCTTAGCCGTATTTGGCACAACTTTTTGGGATTTATGGTCTTCAATGCTTAACAACTTTATGCTGGTTTGGGCTTCTAACTCTTTTGAAATGAATGTCACTGATGAGTCTTATGGAAACGAAACGCGCGTCTGGCGTATCAAATTATTAGCCTGTTTTTATATGTTATCATTTATGTATATAAGGGTTTTGTTATTATACTGATATACCAAATAGTGTATTGCGACATTGATTTATCTGTCATGTGTTGAATATAGTTCAAAATATGTTTTAAGGGTGGAATTAAAATAATCAAGTACTACTATATCAAATTGGTACTGCAATTCTGAAGAGCATCAGTTAAGGATAAAAGTTATGGAACTCCTTTTAGAGATCATTTTTTTTAAATGGCGCGAAATGCTGACTCGGATAATGCCTTATATTTGCATTACTATTGGGTTTTTTTCTCAAATTAAAAAAATAGAAATTTGCTACATTTTTATAAAATGAACTTTTATGAGCTATTGAAGGAAAATGGGAGTTACGGGGAAAGATGTTTTACCATGTATCGTAGGAATACAACCATAGAGTCCAAATATTTCACGAAAATTGGTAAACCTCACCTAGGAACCTACTGAAGTTTTCAACATTTTAAGAATCCATATAGATTTTAAATAAAGCTGCATTTGTCAAAATAAGTTTTGAGTTTAATCCTTTTCAAGTGGAAGGTTTGGAAATTAGAATACTTACACCGACCTCCTTCCAGCTATCTTTATTATTTTTTTCTGTGAGGATTTCTACTCTAACTTCTTTTACATATCCTGTTCTTCCATTAATTATTCCACCTTTCATTTCAATTTTTGTGAAGAAGCCTAGTCGTTGAAAATCAACTTCAATAAATGATCCAGTAAACTTGTCAGACTCGGGCAGCCATGGACTTTCAAGCCCTCCTTTGCCACTGTTTATGGTAGATGAGGAGTAAGACACGGTTCCATCAATACTATCATCACTCATTCCAAGTGGTTTATCACACATTCCTTAAAATATCATATGATTATATTCAAATAACAACGTCATCTCAAAACAAGTTTTTTTCACTGGTAAATGCATAATATAGCAAATCTAAGTTTATCATTGATTTTTTTTGAGTTGGATGGTACTTTAGTTCATTTATTATGTGTCAACATTAAACAAGGAAGAAACTAATTTCTAAATCACTTTGTATCGTTGTGTAAACATTTTCTACATTTACACAATTTACCTATTACAAGATTTATTTTACTTGCCCTGGCAGAGATTTACCCGTTGGCGCATTATAGACCAGTCCATCTATATCTATATATACTGGTGTTTCGGGATGAACCCATTAAGTCCAGTTATGTTCATGTTTTAAAATTTAAACACTATATGTGTATTCGCAAAGTAGATACATCAGTTGATTTTCATGTCAAGTAGTTTAAAACATTTAAAATTTGTCACATTTTGGAATTTGTGGATAGAAAAGTAAAACTTTACGACCTCAGATGCAAAATATGCATATGTCGCTATTACATATCCTTTTGAAATACATTATGTCTCCCTTATATTCTGAATGCTTTCTTTTTTAAGGGGAAAGGGAACGGTGCACGGCAAATAGAATTGATCAAATATAAACAAGGAAAAATAAGGTCTAAATATCATATTTTTAATGTTTTGAAATTCATACATCACGTTTAAAATAAATCTCACAATCAGAAATGTTTCAAACAGAATAATACAATAGCCGATACTTTTAAATACTCTGCTTTAGAACATATGAATGCTATAAATCTTAATCGAAATTATTATGTTTTGTTGAATTTGATTCATGAGAGAAATTCAAATGAGTATATTTACAAGCATTTTTATCAATAATTGGTATCAAAGTTTAAAATATAATACAAATGACAAAAAGGGTAATTTAATATTTTATTAAAATTTAAGTAAACAAATAAAGTACTGAAAATTTGGTGTTTCTGTATAATCTTGAAACTACCCAGATATCCCTACCACTTAAAGAGAAAATTTCTTGATAATGGAAATTATAGACGTGTTCAATGGTTGCCCAATATTGAATGTTCGGTGTTACGATATAATCTTAAATCTGCCTACTACTTGAAATGAAAAATCTCTTGATAATGGAAATTATGCAAGTACAAGTCTGTAGTTTGTGTTTCTAACAATTATAGAAGAGCTGCGTATGGTTAAATAATTGATCTTTTAGTAAAACATGTCAGCGCCCAGATAAATGAGTTGTATTGATCTAATCGTACGTATGACGATGTTGGTATCAAGGTAATACCGGCTTGTTGGATTGAGACGTACGTAGAAATAGTATGTTTGGCCAGTATACTAGTCAGTGTTTTAATGTTTCATTTAATGTTTGTCTTGATGATAATTTGTTTTATGTTCCAGAAATGGAAAACAAGAATAATGTTCAAATACTACAAATGTGAAGAGGTGTCTTATCATGTGTTTTTTTATACTTTGTATCATTGTAATTAAAGAATGAATTCCATTGCTTAGTATATTATGAAGATTAGCAAAGGGCATCTCTTAATTGAATATTCGATTTTTTATTTGCATTTTTCTGAATCCTTACTTCTATTCCTTAGTTTTCTTATCCTTATCTTCAAAATTCCAAGGTTCGACACATATATCAATCATATCATACTATTAACTTCAGTACTCGACTTTTTATAAATGATATAGCTATTGCTAATATACTTTAATACTGCACGGTAACGTGAAAATATTTTCGGAACAAAAAGTGAGAATTTTAGGGAAATGGTAAATTTGATCAACATAGAAATACGTTTTTGTGATTTATTGGAACTACAACTATTTTCTTTCACTAAATCAGCTAAAAACTAGAGAAAGACAGTTTTTAAGGCCACGAATGCCTTATTTCTAATTCATGTTTTCTTTTTTGTTAAAAAGAAAAAACGACTATTTAAAGCACTGCGTTTAGGTAAAATACAAGGAGTTTGTGCTTCGTTTGTTCTTAAAATTAGTATGGTACCAGGATTAAATGAACACTCGTGAAAACTAAACTATTACACTTGCGAGAATATGTAGCAGTAAATCTATATGATAGCATGCAATATCACTCGAAAAAAAAAACACCATGTTAGCCGTACACTACACCTACTGTAGAATGCCATTTCTTTATATAATAGTTAATATATTTAACAACTAGTTTGCATTAATCTGTCTTATAATTAGCTATATAGTTACCTGGCGGTGGAGGTTCAGAAGGGTTAGCTATCACCACATTTTCTAAAATAAAAGAAATAACGAAAACCGTTATGGATTTCATGTTTTTTGTCAAGTGTTATTTTTTTATACAATGTTCATAACGTAAAATATTTCTAAAAAAAAACATAAATCATTAAGTAGTATGTGTATTTTCGTCTTTGATGGAAACAAATAGTTAGCAAACATATTTTTGGTTATTTATTTAAGAATGAGGCTCTGCAAAATATGTTTGCTCATTTGTTTCCATTTAGAATCAAATACAAGAATATAAACAATCAAAGGTATACAAAAAATGGAATATTAACCTAAGAAACATGTTGTATATGATATTCATTGTGTGAGGCTCTGGACAACATGTTTCTAAGCTATTTCCATTAATAACAAAAGTTCAATGATATTTGTGTTAAATACTATACTTACTGGTCATCGACTGCAAAAACAAATACTTACTTTCCAAGCAGCTTTAATAAAATTGAAATGACATGACATGATATTCCAGCTTTGGAGAATTAAATCATACTTACATTACATAGTGGACCTTGTAATACATACGTGTCGGATTTCTGCAAATAATTTATTTTGTTGTCGCTCGATTCCATAGTAAAATACACTTTCAACTGTAAAATAAACTCCCCATTGTAGAAAACACTTTATACAGCAGCTTGATGTCTCCCATTTTTAAACAAGTATATTAGTAATTTCCACCGTCATATATATAACAACCTTCAATAAAAGAGTTCACAAAGATAAAAATCATTATCAAAGACTTACCTCAAATGCAATGTCATCCTACTCTTCTTTTGTCAAACGATTGCTTCAGCATCTTCCTTTCATGAGTAGGAATCACTAATGACTATCCGGACATCAGCTTCCATTTGAATATCGTGAATTTGGTGTTAACCTCGTTACATGGTAAACGGTCAAAGCTGAAATTTAAGAGTTATTAGGAAATACAAGTTCTTACCCTCTGTGGTAATCTGTCATCTTTTCTTCCTTTTCCCCGAAACCATCTTCGCCTTCAAAAATTGTCATCTCCGATTTGTTTGAAAAAATCAATCTAAAAATGAAATAATTCAACAGCCGCTAAATAACAACGCTTACCATATGCCTGTGTTGATGGTACCTAAGGTTTACCTGTACTTCTCAGCAACAACTAAAAGTTTTCAACCTGATTGGTCGACAGTTTAGCTCGTTGTCCTTTTCTCCCTATCTTTACCGAAACCTAGTTTGCAAAGACCGTGACTTGGATCGACCATGTAATCAATTTTTATCATTTCCAAGATTTTCTTGTTGTTTATTATCTCCCTTGTTCCAGTTGCCTTGTTACATCAGGCGATTGGTGATAAGCTTCTCGGTAGTATAGATTTCTTTGCAATAGCCGACGAGGTAAGGAATACCTAAATCACCTGAAATAAAAGAGAGAATAATAACAGAATACTGTTAATAAAAATGATATTGTTGACCCTTAAATACATATCGATTAAGCAAGACATTAAAATTTCATCTCTGCTCAAAATCTATAAAACTTTATCAAACAGTTCATACAGATGTAACGTTTGACCTGACGTTACATATTAATCGAAAACCTCATATTGAAGTATTCAAAATAAAGAGATGAAGTATGATTTCTGATGAGACAACCATATGTCAGAGACCAGAGAATAATGGGCATCGTACGATCTTCGCCCAAGAGCAAAACACATAACGTCAAGTAATCTACGAAAGACATTGACATGACAAACATTAAAGCTATTCAAAAGAGACAACCAACGGCCTGATCAACGATAAAAACAATTATTGGGGCGGGAATGATATAAAGCAACCAGAACAAGGACTGAACTACAAGTAAGTAATTATTTATTATAGTTACATGTGTATCACAACATACATATACAATCATATACATAGTAATTTGATATTTACACCAGGCCCATTGGACCTATATGTTTAAGGTTTTCGCTATAGTCACTAAAATTGTCTAATGCGGTCATAGGTAGAAACCTTTGTCTAAGTTTTTCATAGTATGGACAGTTTAACATAAAATGTTTTTCATCTTCGACCTCTTGCTTTTCACACAGTACACATATTCGGTCTGGTAGCGCTTCGTTACGGAACCTTCCAGTCTTAATGCGTATAGGAAGAATCCCACATTTTAATTGGGAAAGAGCCGAGCGTTCTTGTTTAGACAGATTTGATGTGATATAATGTTCTAGTTCGTAATTTTCTTTGAAGGTCACAAATGTTCGTAGTTTCGGGTGATAAAGCAGATTTGTATTTCTATTCACTTTCAGTATAACATGAAAGTTTTTCTTTAGCTTCTTGTATGTCCACTCTTTGTTTTGTTTCATAGAGGTTACTTAAGCCAAGTTAATTAAAGATGTCCATTGTGTGCACCATAATCCATTATTCTTATACTCCCACTCGAAAAGCCGTGACTTGAACAGTGATGTCGGTTTTAAGTAGGTTTGTGAATATTTTTTTTTCAATATGTAAACATGAGCTTGATATGGGAGAACGCTCAGTTAAACGTCTATTTCGAATTCTAAATATGACGTGGTTTCGTCGTATAAAGTAAAATCACAAAAATACTAAACTCCGAGGAAAATTCAAAATGAAAGTCCCTAATCAAATGGCAAAATCAACCAATAAAACACATCAAACGAATGGACAACAACTGTCATATTTCTGACTTGGTACAGGCATTTTCAAATGTAGAAAATGGTGGATTAAACCTGGTTTTATAGCGCTTGTATGACAGTCGCATCAAATTCCGACATAATAGGTCAAATTGTCAAAATAGGGATACAGCAGTCATCACTGTGTCATAATTTCAATTAGAACAAAAACAGACAAATATTTAACAAAGACACACAGAAAGCAACTATCAAATAGCAAATTTACCTGACGATATCGGGATATAGGTATTTAGTTGGATCTTAACATGTACTCGTGATTTGTTTAAAACCGGTTTTGATAAAAATAAACGAAGAAATGTCGAAATGTTCAGGACTTAATTAAATCTGTATTTGGGTAAGATGGTGCAAGCATACGATTTTTATTGCGTCTTACACTCTGAGAAGCAAATAATCTTTAACTACATTATTAAAATATTGTGTAAAAACGTTAATTATGAGCTATGAAAGTCAAGTGGCTCACGCATTTTTCTGAGGAAGTTTTAAAAAATTGCAAAGAAATATTTTTTACAGTTGGTTAGCTTTCATTAGTCTTCACTATCCTATAGATTAACAACTTTTGGTTATATTTATAATTTTGAATCATCATTGAAGGTGGAGCACGAATGCACAGTTAATTTTAATTATATTGATGTGCCATTTGTATGCAAGAGTGACATTCCTTTGTATTATGTGCCGATTCGAAAACGTAATGCGAGTATTGTCTCCCTTTAACAGGTTCATTATTTTATAATCAAGTTTAGGTTTCTGATATAATTTTGAATAATTACAAAATGTATCAATTCAATTTATTTCAGTTTTTGTAATTGGTGTATCAAAAACATTGATGTACGAATATAATTTGATAAATTTGAAACGTTTAAAATGATAACATATATATACCAATATAAAGAACCGCTCATCATTTTTGAAAAAGGCTATAAATGAAAATAGAATTATGTATCTCCCCTTCATGATAGATTGATTGGAAAATTAACCAGAGGTATCTAATAGTAATCACAGAGAGAGAATATCAAGCAATTTTTAATTGTAGCTTATTAAACGTTAAAACAATTTTCCACTATAAACGAATATTACTTTATACAAACATACGGACTTTGTTAGCTAAATCTACAAATTTTATTAGATATTATGAATTTTTATTATAATAGATTAACATGCTATATCAAACTTAACATGTGTGTCGAGCCTTAACTTGATTATGTATTTATACTAACATAAATAGCTATTAAATTTTTAAAACTGTTAAACACATTTTTGGATGAATAGATGGACTCCTGTGTGTATTTTCAACGTAACTGTTAGCCTGATACCTAAAAAGAACCTGTAGTTTTTAACTTATTATTAATTTATTTTTGAGCGCATCTGCATACATCACGATGGGGAAAATATTCATCATTATTCTTTGTACGAATTAGAAGAGATAACTAATCACAAAATGAATATTACCGGGATCACAACAGAAAATCTTCTGTATTTTGGTTTTTAGAGTCATTATAACAAAATATAACAAATATCTGGTGGTGAAGCTCATATGAACAAATATCCCAACAAATAAGAAGCTTTAACACTCGATATTATTGAAATAATAGGTTGATGATGGGAGTTTTTAACAACGTTGACCGGCTATACATCACTCACAAGGTCGGCTATTGTAACCTTGCAAATTTTGAATGGAAATTGATTATAAAAAAAAGTTGATTATGAGCTTTTGTTTTAAACGAGGATCGACGATACATGTTTTTTTTTTTTTTTCAATGTTCAGCATAAAAAGCTCCAAATACTAAATATGTAATCGTATCCTTAAGCAAAACAGTAAATCTGGCTTCTATTTGTACATTGTTATTTACAAGAGAATAGTTTACACCATCAACTTAATTATATATGTACGTATATGACTATGAAAATTAAGTATGATTGTACAAATAGATATCTGTCATTTTAGAACCATGCCTCTTAAGTTATTCATTTACCAATCATCAATTGGGAACAATGTCTTGTGTAAAGTCATTAATATACACAGCATCATTCCAGAATAATTCCCTTTTCATTTTCTGCTCCGATTATGTTTGATACATTTGTATAATGTATACTTACAACAAATTGTCACATTTCTCAAAACGTACCCACAAATTGAAATGGGTACAACGGCTCAAAAGTACAAATAAGAGTAAGCATCTTTAAAAATGTAATGAAAAACATTTCTTATCGAAAGAAAAAATTCTAAAGACAGTATTACTATATAATTGTTATCTTAATAATATTTTATATGACAAGTATTTTTTTATTGTAGAGTAAAATAAATTTGGGGAACATTGGCGCTCTATGTCGCTTTTAACATCTACAACGTCAATTATTGTCCAAGACATAATATGGCATTTCAGAAAATAGGACCTCCCTTTCAAAATTG
Organism: Mytilus edulis; assembly: GCF_963676685.1. Classification (NCBI taxonomy): domain Eukaryota; kingdom Metazoa; phylum Mollusca; class Bivalvia; order Mytilida; family Mytilidae; genus Mytilus; species Mytilus edulis. The sequence continues at coordinate 17,743 of NW_027268136.1, forward strand.
CATGACAAATAAACAATTCTATTATGTCTAATTTATTCAAAATAAACTGTCAAATTGAGTTTCATGTTAAAACTGCCAATAACTTTACTATAGTAAAAACTGTCAATACCTTTATAAGAGTAAAACTGTCAGAATATGTTCAAGACTTAAACTCAATCTTTCCAAAACTAAACTAGAATTGAACTATACAAAAATTTTCTCATTAGATAGATAAAGCACAAAAACATCTAACAAAACCACAGACACGACTTAGCGGTTTTTATACATCTCTAACAACAAAAAAGACACAGAGAACATATATGAGAGTATCCGCAGTACCTACTGCTAAGTTGTGTGAAAATAATGAAGAAGTTGTCATCCGTTATATAGTCCACAATCTATGAATGAATAATATGACAAAGGTCAACCCGTTTAAGCTAAAAAAAAAACACTGAAAAGGCCAATAGGTTGTTTTGAATAAACGAAGAAAATAATGTATACACAGCATGAATATCTAATAATGAATTGCATCTAAATCTGATTCAATATAAAGGATTTAGACATCTTATCAGAACCTGTCGGAAGCTAGAGCGTTAACTTAATTCACTATAAGTATAAATAAGTTAAAACAAGAATCGTTAAGGCAAGAAATGTCGTGGTACAATAAAGATCATACAAAATATACAAATGTGCATTACTTTGTAATGTATATGTTGTGTACAAGTTGTAATGGTGTACAAATTATAATTTGTACAGATTTTTTGTACAAGTTATCAGTGTTTTATGGACTGCTTAACACAAATGGATGATGCAAGCACACAGTATTTTGTTTCACAGATTTCTGTCATAGTTTCACAACTTCATCATACAGTCTAATACTGAGCATTGGTACAAAAAACATTGTAAGACCGAAAAAAAGACTTTTTATGGGTATTAATGTGGTATAGGGAGAAAAATAAAATTATAATTTAAACCATTCAGGTATCCTCATTTCCAGTTTGAGGACAAGAGGACTAGCACTAAATGTTAGGTTGAAGTATAAAAATTTGAATTTAAAAACATTAAACAGTACAGTTTAGATGATAAACCTGTATCACCTGGTGCAAGAAGGTTTGTGTCAAACACTTATAAATTGTACAAAAACCCTGTACAAATAATTATAATTTGTACAGACTTACATCTTGTACACAACATATATAAAAGCAACGTAAAACCTAGATCATATATTTATTTATAACTTTATACCACTGATACTTTTCAACGTTAACAAAATACTTTTCAAAAATTTAATATCGAAAGCTCCTGCTTTTGATTTACAAAAAAATACTGATAAACCTTGTATAATATGAACAAATTACGAACAAGTATACTTAGTTGTATAGGTGTAAACCTTCTTACCTTCAGTAAATGAATGTTCAAACAATTATATCAAGGAGTAGGTAGAAATGACCACTTATAATATAAATCTTTATATATACTCAAACACCAAATGCACGTGGTATCGTAAAATTACAATATATACATATATATGTGCATAACGTTATATGATTGGTTATTCTTTTATTCTGACTTTTGAATCTTATGTTGTTGTGGACTATCCAATCCCGTTTATAGAAATGTGTCTTCTTCCCAAAGTATAATTGAATTATACCGTTTGAAAAGCTCACAGTGTTAATTAAAATTCTTTTATGTACGAGTAATTGAAAATAGTTTTATCAACATATGTCACCTCATCCACTTTCATTCGATGTTATTCAGAAGAAAATGGTGTTCTAAGGAAAATGTGTTTTTCTAAGTGAGATATGTTTTTTCAAAGGAAAATATATTTTTCAATATTTTGCATTATATTTTTTTTGTAAAAATCTTGTTGAATAAAGTGACGCTTTTCAATTATTTTCCTGTTTAAAGATAAGTATATGTGGTATCATTGCAAATAAAACAACTAAACACCTAGGCAAAATATTTTTTTTCTTCATCAAATCAGGATACTTTTTTAATGAGAAAAAAAAACATACCCGCCCCCCCCCCTTTTTTTTAAAGTCAAATGGTCATTCCCTTATCTTGGAGTCTCTGGTTTTTGTCAGCTAGCCTGTTGTCATTTTCGAAATGGCCTTAACCGGCCACACCATAAATAACTTATACATTGTAGTTTGTCTCCAATTATATTTAAAATGTTATGTTATGATAATATGTATATCGTAAAAACGCGAAAAGGCGAAGTCGAAAACGCGAAATCGATTACGCGTTTTCGACTTCGCGTTTTCGACTTTTCGACTTCGCCTTTTCGCGATTTCGCGTTTTCGCGTTTTCGCCCTATAGAATAAGAAAACGCGAAAAGGCCTTAACCGGCCACCATAGTTTCTTTAGAAGCTTTTCCAAGTTGATATCTCCGTCGATAAAAGCATGGAAGGTTTTGATGTTGACCGGTTGTATCGTCAAGTTATCTAAAATTCAATGGGTACTTACTTTGCATCACTTATTGTGGACCTGTTTCTGTAGTTTTATGATTTACAATTTATAACTGAAATCAGAAAACATCTATCGAAACAAAGTCTGATAAATTAAATACTAGTAACACTTATAAATATTTTGATGATATATTGGCTCACATTTAATAACACTTTTAAACATTTTGATGATATATAATATTGGCTTCAGAATGTACACTTAAGAGATTTATCTTGCTGAACTAAATTTAAATAAAGATAAAACTAACAATAGACACTGCCCTTTCCTGGATCTCAATGTGCATACCTTTAACGGGAAGCTTAACACCAAAATTTACAAAAAATATTCATTTGTTTATGGTGAAGTTATCTTAGCTAGTTGATTTGATCGTGTATGTTTTTACGTATTTGATTTAAACGAAAGAAATCTCTCTATACTGAAAAGTTATTACACCAGGGATCTCGATATTTCAAACTTTAGACAAAACATTTATAGCCAGGCGTTGTCTGTTTATTTTCGATTTATGA
>NW_027268137.1:0-27682 GCF_963676685.1 Mytilus edulis
ATTGATCAGATAATCATACATAAAAAGTGTATTTCTGTTGTGTGTTGTTTTACATTGATCAGATAATCCTACATGTAAAAGTGTATTTCTGTTGTGTGTTGTTTTACATTGATCAGATAATCAGACATGTAAAAGTGTATTTCTGCTGTGTGCTGTTTTACATTTATCAGATAATCATACATATAAAAGTGTAATTTCTGCTGTGTGCTGTTTTACATTTATCAGATAATCATACATATAAAAGTGTATTTCTGCTGTGTGCTGTTTTTACATTGATCAGATAATCATACATGTAAAAGTGTATTTCTGCTGTGTGCTGTTTTACATTTATCAGATAATCATACATATAAAAGTGTATTTCTGCTGTGTGCTGTTTTATATTGATTCAGATAATCATACATGTAAAAGTGTATTTCTGTTGTGTGCTGTTTTACATTGATCAGATAATCATACATATAAAAGTGTATTTCTGCTGTGTGCTGTTTTACATTGATCAGATAATCATACATGTAAAAGTGTATTTCTGTTGTGTGCTGTTTTACATTGATCAGATAATCATACATGTAAAGTGTATTTCTGTTGTGTGTGCTGTTTTTACATTGAATCAGATAATCATACATATAACAGTGTATTTCTGCTGTGGTGCTGTTTTATATCAGATAATCAGACATATAAAAGTGTATTTCTGTTGTGTGTTGTTTTACATTGATCAGATAATCAGACCATGTAAAAGTGTATTTCTGCTGTGTGCTGTTTTACATTTATCAGATAATCATACATATAAAAGTGTATTTCTGCTGTGTGCTGTTTTATATCAGATAATCATACATGTAAAAGTGTATTTCTGCTGTGTGCTGTTTTACATTGATCAGATAATCATACATGTAAAAGTGTATGTCTGCTGTGTGCTGTTTTACATTGATCAGATAATCATACATATAAAAAGTGTATTTCTGTTGTGTGCTGTTTTACATTGATCAGATAATTATACATGTAAAAGTGTATTTCTGCTGTGTGCTGTTTTACATTGATCAGATAATCATACATATAAAAGTGTATTTCTGCTGTGTGTTGTTTTACATTTATCAGATAATCATACATATAAAAGTGTATTTCTGTTGTGTGCTATTTTACATTGATCAGATAATCATACATGTAAAAGTGTATTTCTGCTGTGTGCTGTTTTACATTTATCAGATAATCATACATATAAAAGTGTATTTCTGCTGTGTGCTGGTTTTATATCAGATAATCATACATGTAAAAGTGTATTTCTGCTGTGTGCTGTTTTACATTGATCAGATAATCATACATATAAAAGTGTATTTCTGTTGTGTGCTGTTTTACATTGATCAGATAATTATACATGTAAAAGTGTATTTTCTGCTGTGTGCTGTTTTACATTGATCAGATAATCATACATATAAAAGTGTATTTCTGCTGTGTGCTGTTTTACATTTATCAGATAATCATACATGTAAAAATGTATTTCTGCTGTGTGCTGTTTTACATTGATCAGATAATCATACAGATAAAAGTGTATTTCTGCTGTGTGTTGTTTTACATTTATCAGATAATCATACTATAAAAGTGTATTTCTGCTGTGTGCTGTTTTTACATTGATCAGATAATCATACATATAAAAGTGTATTTCTGCTGTGTGTTGTTTTACATTTATCAGATAATCATACATATAAAAGTGTATTTCTGTTGTGTGCTGTTTTTACATTGAATCAGATAATCCTACATGTAAAAGTGTATTTCTGTTGTGTGCTGTTTTACATTGATCAGATAATCAGACATGTAAAAGTGTAATTCTGTGTGTGCTGTTTTACATTGATCAGATAATTATACATGTAAAAGTGTATTTCTGTTGTGTGCTGTTTTACATTATCAGATAATCATACATATAAAAGTGTATTTTCTGGTGTGTGCTGTTTTATATCAGATAATCATACATATAAAAGTGTATTTCTGCTGTGTGCTGTTTTACATTTATCAGATAATCAGACATATAAAAGTGTATTTCTGCTGTGTGCTGTTTTAACATTGATCAGATAATCAGACATGTAAAAGTGTATTTCTGTTGTGTGCTGTTTTACATTGATCAGATAATTATACATGTAAAAGTGTATTTCTGCTGTGTGCTGTTTTATATTTATCAGATAATTATACATGTAAGAGTGTATTTCTGTTGTGTGCTGTTTTACATTGATCAGATAATCATACATATAAAAGTGTATTTCTGTTTCTGTGCTGTTTTACATTTATCAGATAATCATACATGTAAAAGTGTATTTCTGCTGTGTGCTGTTTTTACATTTTACATATAAAAGTGTATTTCTGGTGTGTGCTGTTTTACATTGATCAGATAATCAGACATGTAAAAAGTGTATTTCTGTTGTGTGCTGTTTCACATTTATCAAGATAATTATACACATAAAAGTGTATTTCTGTGTGTGCTGTTTTACATTTATCAGATAATCATACATATAAACGTGTATTTCTGCTGTGTGCTGTTTTTACATTGATCAGATAATCCTACATGTAAAAGTGTATTCTGTTGTGTGCTGTTTCACATTTATCAGATAATTATACACATAAAAGTGTATTTCTGTTGTGTGCTGTTTTACATTTCAGATAATCATACATATAAAAGTGTATTTCTGTTGTGTGCTGTTTTACATTTATCAGATAATCCTACATGTAAAAGTGTATTTCTGCTGTGTGCTGTTTTACATTGATCAGATAATCCTACATGTAAAAGTGTATTTCTGTTGTGTGCTGTTTTACATTGATCAGATAATTATACATGTAAAAGTGTATTTCTGCTGTGTGCTGTTTTACATTGATCAGATAATCATACATGTAAAAGTGTAGTTTCTGTTGTGTGCTGTTTTATATTTATCAGATAATCATACATGTAAAAGTGTATTTCTGTTGTGTGCTGTTTTACATTGATCAGATAATCATACACATTAAAGTGTATTTCTGGTGTGTGCTGTTTTTACATTGATCAGATAATTATACATGTAAAAGTGTATTTCTGCTGTGTGCTGTTTTACATTGATCAGATAATCATACATGTAAAAGTGTAGTTCTGTGTGTGCTGTTTTATATTTATCAGATAATCATACATGTTAAAAGTGTATTTCTGTTGTGTGCTGTTTTACATTGATCAGATAATCATACACATTAAAGTGTATTTTCTGGTGTGTGCTGTTTTACATTGATCAGATAATTATACATGTAAAAGTGTATTCCTGTTGTGTGCTGTTTTACATTGATCAGATAATTATACACATAAAAGTGTATTTCTGTTGTGTGCTGTTTTACATTGATCAGATAATTATACACATAAAAGTGTATTTCTGTTGTGTACTGTTTTACATTGATCAGATTAATTATACACATAAAAGTGTATTTCTGGTGTGTGCTGTTTTACATTGATCAGATAATCATACATGTAAAAGTGTATTTCTGTTGTGGTGCTGTTTTACATTGATCAGATAATCAGACATATAAAAGTGTATTTCTGTTGTGTGTTGTTTTACATTGATCAGATAATCATACATGTAAAAGTGTATTTCTGTTGTGTGTTGTTTTACATTGATCAGATAATCATACATGTAAAAGTGTATTTCTGTTGTGTGCTGTTTTACATTGATCAGATAATTATACATGTAAAAGTGTATTTCTGTTGTGTGTTGTTTTACATTGATCAGATAATCATACATGTAAAAGTGTATTTCTGTTGTGTGCTGTTTTACATTGATCAGATAATCATACATTGTAAAGTGTATGTCTGCTGTGTGCTGTTTTATATTGATCAGATAATCATACATATAAAAGTGTATGTCTGTTCTGTGCTGTTTTACATTGATCAGATAATCATACATGTAAAAGTGTATTTCTGTTGTGTGCTGTTTTACATTGATCAGATTATCATACATGTAAAAGTGTATTTCTGTTGTGTGCTATTTAATACATTGATCAGATAATCATACATGTAAAGTGTATGGTCTGTTGTGTGCTGTTTTACATTGATCAGATAATCATACATGTAAAAGTGTATGTCTGCTGTGTGCTGTTTTACATTGATCAGATAATCAGACATGTAAAAGTGTATTTCTGCTGTGTGCTGTTTTATATTTATCAGATAATCATACATATAAAAGTGTATTTCTGCTGTGTGCTGTTTTACATTGATTCAGATAATCAGACATGTAAAAGTGTATTTCTGCTGTGTGTTGTTTAACATTGATCAGATAATCATACATGTAAAAGTGTATTTCTGTTGTGTGCTGTTTTACATTGATCAGATAATCCTACATATAAAAGTGTATTTCTGCCTGTGTGCTGTTTTACATTGATCAGATAATCCTACATATAAAAGTGTATTTCTGCTGTGTGCTGTTTTACATTGATCAGATAATCAGACATACAAAAGTGTATTTCTGCTGTGTGCTGTTTTACATTGATCAGATAATCAGACATGTAAAAGTGTATTTCTGCTGTGTGTTGTTTAACATTGATCAGATAATCATACATGTAAAAGTGTATTTCTGTTGTGTGCTGTTTTACATTGATCAGATAATCATACATATAAAAGTGTATTTCTGCTGTGTGCTGTTTTATATTTATCAGATAATCAGACATACAAAAGTGTATTTCTGCTGTGTGCTGTTTTACATTGATCAGATAATCAGACATGTAAAAGTGTATTTCTGGTGTGTGCTGTTTTACATTGATCAGATAATCAGACACATAAAAGTGTATTTCTGTTGTGTGCTGTTTTACATCAGATAATCATACATATAAAAGTGTATTTCTGTGTGTGCTGTTTTACATTGATCAGATAATCATACATATAAAAGTGTATTTCTGCTGTGTGCTGTTTTACATTGATCAGATAATCATACATGTAAAAGTGTATTTCTGCTGTGTGCTGTTTTACATTGATCAGATAATCATACATGTAAAAGTGTATTTCTGTTGTGTGCTGTTTTACATTGATCAGATAATCATACATGTAAAAGTGTATTTCTCTGGTGTGTGCTGTTTTACATTTATCAGATAATCAGACATACAAAAGTGTATTCTGCTGTGTGCTGTTTTACATTGATCAGATAATCCTACATGTAAAAGTGTATTTCTGCTGTGTGCTGTTTTACATTGATCAGATAATCCTACATGTAAAAGTGTATTTCTGCTGTGTGCTGTTTTACATTGATCAGATCAATCATACATATAAAAGTGTATTTCTGCTGTGTGCTGTTTTACATTGATCAGATAATCAGACATACAAAGTGTATTTCTGCTGTGTGCTGTTTTACATTGATCAGATAATCAGACATATAAAAGTGTATTTTCTGCTGTGTGCTGTTTTACATTGATCAGATAATCAGACATATAAAAGTGTATTTCTGCTGTGGTGCTGTTTTACATTGATCAGATAATCATACATATAAAAGTGTATTTCTGCTGTGTGCTGTTTTACATTGATCAGATAATCATACATATAAAAGTGTATTTCTGCTGTGTGCTGTTTTACATTGATCAGATAATCAGACATACAAAAGTGTATTTCTGCTGTGTGCTGTTTTACATTGATCAGATAATTATACACATTAAAGGGTATTTCTGCTGTGTGTTGTTTAACATTGATCAGATAATCATACATGTAAAAGTGTATTTCTGCTGTGTGTTGTTTAACATTGATCAGATAATCATACATGTAAAAGTGTATTTCTGTTGTGTGCTGTTTTACATTGATCAGATAATCCTACATATAAAAGTGTATTTCTGCTGTGTGCTGTTTTACATTGATCAGATAATCCTACATGTAAAAGTGTATTTCTGTTGTGTGCTGTTTTACATTTATCAGATAATCCTACATATAAAAGTGTATTTCTGCTGTGTGCTGTTTTACATTGATCAGATAATCCTACATGTAAAAGTGTATTTCTGCTGTGTGCTGTTTTACATTGATCAGGATAATCATACACATAAAAGTGTATTTCTGCTGTGTGCTGTTTTACATTGATCAGATAATCCTACATGTAAAAGTGTATTCTGCTGTGTGCTGTTTAACATTGATCAGATAATCCTACATGTAAAAGTGTATTTCTGCTGTGTGCTGTTTTACATTGATCAAATAATCATACATGTAAAAGTGTATTTCTGGTGTGTGCTGTTTTATATTGATCAGATAATCATACATATAAAAGTGTATTTCTGCTGTGTGTTGTTTTACATTTATCAGATAATCATACATGTAAAAATGTATTTCTGTTGTGTGCTGTTTTACATTGATCAGATTATCATACATGTAAAAGTGTATTTCTGCTGTGTGCTGTTTAACATTGATCAGATAATCCTACATGTAAAAGTGTATTTCTGCTGTGTGCTGTTGTACATTGATCAGATAATCCTACATGTAAAAGTGTATTTCTGCTGTGTGCTGTTTAACATTGATCAGATAATCCCTACATGTAAAAGTGTATTTCTGCTGTGTGCTGTTTTACATTGATCAGATAATCCTACATGTAAAAGTGTATTTCTGCTGTGTGCTGTTTTACATTGATCAAATAATCATACATGTAAAAGTGTAGTTCTGCTGTGTGCTGTTTTACATTGATCAGATTATCATACATGTAAAAGTGTATTTCTGCTGTGTGCTGTTTTATATTTATCAGATAATCATACATATAAAAGTGTATTTCTGCTGTGTGTTGTTTTACATTGATCAGATAATCATACATGTAAAAGTGTATTTCTGTTTGTGTGCTGTTTTACATTGATCAGATAATCATACATGTAAAAGTGTATTTCTGTTGTGTACTGTTTTATATTGATCAGATAATCATACATGTAAAAGTGTATTTCTGTTGTGTACTGTTTTATATTGATCAGATAATCATACATATAAAAGTGTATTTCTGCTGTGTGTTGTTTTTACATTGATCAGATAATTATACATGTAAAAGTGTAATTTCTGTTGTGTGCTGTTTTACATTGATCAGATAATCATACATATAAAAGTGTATTTCTGCTGTGTGCTGTTTTACATTGATCAGATAATCATACATGTAAAAGTGTATTTCTGTTGTGTACTGTTTTATATTGATCAGATAATCATACATGTAAAAGGTGTATTTCTGTTGTGTGCTGTTTTACATTTATTCAGATAATCAGACACATAAAAGTATATTTCTGTTGTGTGTTGTTTAACATTGATCAGATAATCATACATGTAAAAGTGTATTTCTGTTGTGTGCTGTTTTACATTGATCAGATAATCAGACATATAAAAGTGTATTTCTGCTGTGTGCTGTTTTACATTGATCAGATAATCATACATGTAAAAGTGTATTTCTGCTGTGTGCTGTTTTTTACATCAGATAATCATACATGTAAAAGTGTATTTCTGTTGTGTGCTGTTTTACATTTATCAGATAATCATATATGTAAAAGTGTATTTCTTGCTGTGTGCTGTTTTACATTTATTAGATAATCATACATATAAAAGTGTATTTCTGCTGTGTGCTGGTTTTACATTGATCAGATAATCATACATGTAAAAGTGTATTTCTGTTGTGTGCTGTTTTACATTGATCAGATAATCATACATATAAAAGTGTATTTCTGCTGTGTGCTGGTCCAAGGACACAGTTATCGTCCTTTGGTTTTCGTTTGTCTACGAATATAGTCCCTAGTGTAAACAGTGTATAACTTGCATGTCTTATTTGATACTTTCCCAATTTATTTCTTGATATTAAATGCATGAAATATCAAGTAGGGGGATGTAATTACATGTAAAAAAAAATTGGGTGCTGAATCTTTATGTTAAGAAGTAAATTAGTCCAGTTCTAAAAGGTCAAATTTTAGGCACGTCTGAAGCTGTCAAACTGAATTTTACACCCCCTTAACACAGAATTGTCAATATTTTTGAGTTAGAGCTGGTAGAAGTTTCTATAATTTTGATATTATTTGTCTCACTGGTAGTACACTACACTGTAAAAATCTTTTTGAGAAAGAGCAGGTGCGATTTTTTTAATTTGAATTTATTGTCTAAAAGAAATGCACTACGAAATAACTGTGTTCTCGGGCCTAAGAGATGGATTCCTGAAATCTAGATTCTGTACTTTGGCAACTTTCCTGAATGATTTGCTGGTTTCAGTTTGTCAAACTCAATCAAAGTAAAGGATTTACATCTTTGGTTACAGAAATTCTGTTAAAATGTGCCATTTTGGCATTCTACGGCTATAATAAGCATTTTAAAGCAGTTTACATTTTATGGCTAAGAGGCATGCTGACTTTCTATCTGACAGCTTTTTTTGTTCCTGATATTTGTGTTTCTATGATTAAATCAAATTTAATTAACCATTTGTGAACTCTGGATATAGAGAAAAGTAGATTATCACAGAAAAAAAGTGCAGATATTTGTATTCACGGCCATGGTTAAACGGCCTAATAGATGTATGTAAAATGTGAAGAGCTTTGTACATCAAATCTGTAGTCCATCACAAATATTTCACTAAAATCTGTAAAAAAAGCACTTTATTATACTCAGTACACCTTACTCCTTTCATAGGCTACCATTTTTTTTCTCTGTATGATAGTAAGTGGTCCAACTTTATGCTTATTAAGGCTAAAACTAAAATGCAAGTTTTCCATTGAAAGTGAAAAAAACTGGCCATCAGACCATATTGTTTCTAAAAAAATTAAATGCAAGAGTCCTTTTGCAATTAGACTTCTTGTATCATAACGCCTTAGCATAGAAATGAGCAAAAAGTTACACATTTTCATTTCTAATAGCTTCTGTGTGCATTTTTATATGTCAATATGGGCTACCGCCTAAATCGACTCTAAATAATTCTCAGTACTACATGGCCCAAGACCATTTTATACTCATGTGGTATGCTTTTTGACACTTTTCTATACATTTAAAGTACATTTTATATATATGAAAGAATAAATTAGGCATAAAAAACTTCAAAATCTTCAAATTGGCTGAGAAAAATGCATATTTATATAAGGCGTCCCTAAATTGAAAAATCTCTATTTTCAGGCATAGGCTTATATAAATTTAACTTTGGAATAATTACAATACATCTGATAAATAAAAGAGTGTTCAGATGCTTTTAATACTTAATATTTGATATTCAAGAGCATTTAAAAAGCAAATTTTTGCAAAATTTAAAATTTTAAGGCCAAAATCTTGACAGTTGAAGATATTTGATTTACACGTCAAAAATAAACATTCAAATGTCTATATTAGAATGACCCTAGTGTCTCTAATATATGTCATATGGCCATGAAACTTGGCAACCTATCTCACAATTGCCTAAGCTTAGGTTAATGCAAAGTTTTATAAAGATTGGTCAAGTCTTTCTGTCCTATTAGGTCCAAGGACACAGTTATCGTCCTTTGGTTTTCGTTGTCTACGAATATAGTCCCTAGTGTTAAACAGTGTATAACTTGCATGTCTTATTTGATACACTTTCCCAATTTATTTCTTGATATTAAATGCATGAAATATCAAGTAGGGGGATGTAATTACATGTAAAAAAAAAATTGGGTGCTGAATCTTTATGTTAAGAAGTAAATTGGTCCAGTTCTAAAAGGTCAAATTTTAGCACGTCTGAAGCTGTCAAACTGAATTTTACACACCCCTTAACACAGAATTGTCAATATTTGAGTTAGAGCTGGTAGAAGTTTCTATAATTTTGATATTATTTGTCTCACTGGTAGTACACTACACTGTAAAAATCTTTTGAGAAAGAGCAGGTGCGATTTTTTTTAATTTGAATTTATTGTCTAAAAGAAATGCACTACGAAATAACTGTGTTCTCGGGCCTGCTGTTTTACATTGATCAGATAATCATACATGTAAAAGTGTATATCTGTTGTGTGTTGTTTTACATTGATCAGATTATCATACATGTAAAAGTGTATTTCTGGTGTGTGCTGTTTTACATTGATCAGAAAATCATACATGTAAAAGTGTATTTCTGCTGTGTGTTGTTTTACATTGATCAGATAATTATACACATAAAAGTGTATTTCTGTTGTGTGTCTGTTTTACATTATCAGATAATCATACATATAAAAGTGTATTTCTGTTGTGTGCTGTTTTACATTTATCAGATAATCATACATGTAAAAGTGTATTTCTGCTGTGTGCTGTTTTACATTTATCAGATAATTATACATGTAAAAGTGTATTTCTGCTGTGTGCTGTTTTACATTGATCAGATAATCCTACATATAAAAGTGTATTTCTGCTGTGTGCTGTTTTACATTGATCAGATAATCCTACATGTAAAAGTGTATTTCTGTTGTGTGCTGTTTTACATTGATCAGATAATCCTACATATAAAAGTGTATTTCTGTTGTGTGCTGTTTTACATTGATCAGATAATCAGACATAAAAAAGTGTATTTCTGCTGTGTGCTGTTTTATATTGATCAGATAATCATACATGTAAAAGTGTATGTCTGTTCTGTGCTGTTTTACATTGATCAGATAATCATGCATATAAAAGTGTATTTCTGCTGTGTGCTGTTTTATATTGATCAGATAATTATACACATAAAAGTGTATTTCTGCTGTGTGTTGTTTTACATTCATCAGATAATCATACATGTAAAAGTGTATTTCTGTTGTGTGCTGTTTTACATCAGATAATCATACATATAAAAGTGTATTTCTGGTGTGTGCTGTTTTACATTAATCAGATAATCATACATTGTACATATAAAAGTGTATTTCTGTTGTGTGCTGTTTTTCATTAGGGAGCTACCATTGGATTTTTATGGGGGGGCTAGGATGAAAAATTTTGTCCTGCATTTTTTTTAGCTGTAATCTCTGTCCTGCCTTTTTATTTTTCACTCTGTTCGGTCCTGCCTTTTTTTAGTTTATCCTGACTTTTTTTTACCTAAATTGTCGTCCTGACTTTTTTTTTGCAAGTGTTTCATCCTGCCTTTTTTTTTACTCAAAACTCCTGTCCTGCCTATTTTTTTCAAATTTCATCCTAGCCCTTCTCCCCCACCCCCCCCCCCCCCCCCCCCCCCCCTTAAAATCATATGGTAGCTCCCTTACAAAATCATACATATAAAAGTGTTTTTCTATTGTGTTTCATGGCAATACTACACAAATGTTGTGAGAGTGCAAACAAAGATTTTTTTTATAAAAATTAACATTTCTTAATGACACAAAACTCAAAAGATAATTGATCAGTGATATTCAGCACTGGGTACAAACATTAAGAAGATATGAAGTATTAACTTTACTCAATTAAATCTCTTATAATTTGTTAAAATAAGCACTAAAGAGTACAAATACAATACTGATATTAGTTGTTCTTTGATAATTATCTTACATCTAGTTCTGTTTCAGTTTCTGGTAATCCTAACAAACTGCCTTCTAAATCCTCCCCTCTTTTATCTTTATCATCATTCATTTGTCCAGATATTGGCTGTGGTCTTTCTCGTATAATATAGAGTCTAGTGGATGCACCAAAATGAATTTCACTGTCTATAGGAACTTGTTGTGGCTTCTTTGATTCTAACCGTATTCTGCCAATGAAGGTGCCATGTGCTGTAAACATCATAATAAATTAGTGAAAAAAGAGGCTCCAAGGATCTATATTCGCTAAAGCCTCGGTCACACCTTACCGGATAGCACGAACGGACGCCTAACGGATGAAAATAAAAGTTGTCCGTTGACAAAATTGTTATCCGTTGGGAGTCCGTTGATGTACTGACCGAATAAAACAGACGTGTAACAAATGCATAACGGACACAAACCGGATATGCAACGTACAAGAAAAGGAAACGTACCGGACAAAACGGATGTCAAACGTACATCCAACGGACAAGTACCGCATAAAACGGACACCTAACAGAAGCGTACCATATAAAACAGATGAACAAGATATATGGAAAAATTAAAGGTTTCAATAATAGTACATGTAAATCTGTGTAATTGGTTTTGGTTTGTTCTTCAAAATGCCATCAAAGGGCAGTGTCTGGCCTGAATAAGAGTTGCTTGATTGTGAAGACGTGCCCTTACTCTATAAGATTGATTATGAATACTAAGAATTCATGAACCTTGAAAAATCTGACATACCAATAATTGGCATTTCTGACGCAAAATTTTCAATTAGCATTTATCCGTTTCAAATCCGTTCATCATCTGTTTTATCCGTTATACGTCTGATAGAAGTCCGTTTCTCATTCGTTCAACATCCGTTTTATCCGTTTAAACGTCCGGTAGAAGTCAGTTGGTGAATTTTTCCTCCAGACCTTCAACGGATGTATAACGGACATGTAACTGATACAAAGCAGAAACAAAACGGACGAGTACCGTACAAAACTGACACCTAACGGACATTCAACGGACATTTTATCCGTTGGACGTCCGTTCAAAGTTTTGAACATGCTCACAAGTTTCCGACGGACAGAACGGACGTCGATGGATAAAACGTACGCTTAACGGACATGCAACAGATATGGACGGACGTCTAAAGGTTAAGAACGGATGTCTAACGGACATGAACGGATTGAAAAAAGTTTACTGTTAGGCGTCCGTAAGAGCTATCTGGTAAGGTGTGACCGAGGCTTAAGTAAAACACAATAATGTTTTCAGTGAAAAAAGAGGCTCCAAGGATCTATATTCACTATGTAAAACATCATAATGAATTCAGTGAAAAAAGAGGCTCCAAGGATCTATATTCACTATGTAAAACATCATAATGAATTCAGTGAAAAAAGAGGCTCCAAGGATCTATATTCACTATGTAAAACATCATGATGAATTCAGTGAAAAAAGAGGCTCCAAGGATCTATATTCACTATGTAAAACATCATAATGAATTCAGTGAAAAAAAGAGGCTCCAAGGATCTATATTCACTATGTAAAACACCATAATGAATTCAGTAAAAAAAGAGGCTCCAAGGATCCATATTCACTATGTAAAACACCATGATGAATTCAGTGAAAAAGAGGCTCCAAGGATCTATATTCACTATGTAAAACACCATAATTAATTCAGTGGAATCAGAAAAAAGAGGCTCTAAGGATCCATATTCACTATGTAAAACACAATAATGAATTCAGTGGAATAAAAAAAAGAGGCTTCAAGGATCTATAATCACTATGTAAAACATCATAATGAATTCAGTGAAAAAGAGGCTCCAAGGATCTATATATTCACTACGTAAAACATCATAATGAACTCAGTGAAAAAAGAGGCTCCAAGGATCTATATTCACTATGTAAAACATCATAATGAATTCAGTGAAAAAAGAGGCTCCAAGGATCTATATTCACTATGTAAAACATCATAATGAATTTAGTGAAAAAGAGGCTCCAAGGATCTATCTTCACTATGTAAAACATCATAATGAATTCAGTGAAAAAAGAGGCTCCAAGGATCTATATTCACTATGTAAAACACCATAATAAATTCAGTGAAAAAAGAGGCTCTAAGGATCCATATTCACTATGTAAAACACAATAATGAATTCAGTGGAATCAGTAACTAGAGGCTGTCAAGAGCCTGTGTCGCTCACCTGTTAATGTGTTTACTGATGTCGGCCATCTTTGTTTGTAGGCGGGGTCATTAGACACTCTTTTTAAAAATAGATACCCTAGTATTATGGTTGTGGCCAAGTTTGGTTAAATTTGGCCAAGTAGTTTTAGAAAAGATTTTTATACAAGTTACAAAAATGAGGAAAAGTTGTTTAATATTGACTCTAAAGGGCAATAACTCCTTAGGGGGTCCTCTAACAATTTTGATCATCCTGACTTATTTGTAGATCTTACTTTGCTGAACATTATTGCTGTTTACAGTTTATCTCTATCTATAATAGTATTCAAGATAATAACCAAAAACTGCAAAATTTTCTTAAAATAACCAATTTAAGGGCAGCAACCCAACAACAGGTTGTCCGATTCAACTGAAAATTTGTGAGGGGATATATCTTATTCTGATGGACATTAAAATCTTGAAAGATTTGCCCCTTAATGTCTTGGTTTTAAAGATATAAAGCAAAAACTGCATTTTTACCACTATGTTCTAATTTTAGCCATGTTGGCCATTTTGTTTGGTAGGCTGGGTCATCGGACACATTTTTTAAACTATAAACCACAATGATAATTGTCGCCAAGTTTGATTAAATTTGGAAAAGTAGTTTTAGAGAAGAAGATTTTTAGAAAAGTTACAAAAAATGATGAAAAGTTGTTAAAAATTGACTATAAAGGGCAATTACTCCTTAAGGGGTCGACTGGCAATTCTTGGTCATGTTGACTTATTTGTAGGTCTTACTCTGCTGAACATTATTGCTGTTTACAGTTTATCTCTATCTATAATAGTATTCAAGATAATAACCAAAAACTGCAAAATTTCCTTAAAATAACCAATTCAGGGGCAGCAACCCAACAACAGGTTATCCGATTCGTCTGAAAATTTCAGGGCAGATAGATCTTCACCTGATAAACAATTTCACCCCATGTCAGATTTGCTCTAAATGCTTTGGTTTTGAGTTATAAGTCAAAAACTGCATTTACCCCTATGTTCTATTTTAGCCATGGCGGCCATCTTGGTTGGTTTGACGGGTCACGCCACACATTTTTTAACTAGATATCCCAAGGATGATTGTGGCCAAGTTTGGTAAAATTTGGCCCAGTAGTTCAGAGAAGATTTTTCTAAAAGTTTACGGACGACGGACGCCAAGTGATGAGAAAAGCTCACTTGACCTTTCCGGTCAGGTGAGCTAAAAAGAGGCTCCAAGGATCTATATTCACTATGTAAAACACCATAAGGAATTCAGTGAAAAAAAGAGGCTCCAAGGATCTATATTCACTATGTAAAACACCATAATGAATTCAGTGAAAAAAAGAGGCTCCAAGGATCTATATTCACTATGTAAAACACCATAATGGAATTCAGTGAACAAAGAGGCTCCAAGGATCCATATTCACTATGTAAAACACCATAATGAATTCAGTGGAATCATAAAAAAGAGGCTCCAAGGATCTATATTCACTATGTAAAAAAACATAATGAATTCAGTGGAATCAGAAAAAAGAGGCTCCAAGGATCTATATTCACTACCTAAACACCATAATGAATTCAGTGGAATCAGAAAAAAGAGGCTCCAAGGATCTATATGAATTCAGTGGAATCAGAAAAAAGAGGCTCCAAGGATCTATATTCACTATGTAAAACACCATAATGAATTCAGTGGAATCAGAAAAAAGAGGCTCCAAGGATCTATATTCACTATGTAAAAAACCATAATGAATTCAGTGGAATCAGAAAAAATCTATATTCACTATGTATATTCACAACATTGTGTTTAAGTCAGATTATTTACGAACATGTGTTAGGTATCTGAAAAGCTCTCACGATGTAAATGCCATTTTAACATCAATTTTTAAAAAGATTAAACAGTGGTGCCCCTTTATAAAAGCTTGTCTTATTAGATTTATTCCTTCCAAAAGACTGGACACATTGATAATTACTGGTTAGATTGGAATTATTCACCAATAAACATGAGATAACTTGCCAAATTGATAATGACTAGCTTAACATGATCTTAATGATTTGACAGTACTGATTTCCCACCAAATGTCTCCCTTCAATTTGAACTTCCTATTGACAATATGGCTGTTTCAATAAATTATTTAATATTATTTCAAATCCAAGCCATAAATGTTGATCAAAAATATTATTCAATAACTTCTTCATCGAAGATTGGTTAACATACTTAGATATTATGATATTTACAACTAGAGGCTCTAAAGAGCCTGTGTCGCTCACCTTGGTATATATATGTCATGTATGTGCATATTAAACAAAGGACACAGGATTCATAACAAAATTGTGTTTTGGCGATGGCGATGTGTTTTTAGATCTTACTTTTACTGAACATTCTTGCTACTTACAATTTCTCTATCTATATAGACTTGGCCCTTTAGATACACAGGAAATATTTTGCAAAAATTTACAAAATTTACCAATTAATGAAAATTGTTAAAAATTGACTATTATGCCCGCGTCACACTGTCCCCGATTTTTACGCCCGATGGCAACACAATTATGGAAATTGTCAAAATCGGGACTGATCGTATCCAGATCGGGCTATTCGTAGTGCCATCTTTAACCATCGTAGAACCATCGGCCACTTTTTCTAGCCTTCGGGGACAACTTCGGGAAGGGTTCTAAATTTTTTAACATGTTAAAAAATCCCGAAGGTGAATCCGATGTTGAGGGTTCGTATTGAGTTCGTATCACCATCCTCACCATCGTAATGTCACCAGGAATGCATCTTTGAACATCGTATTGCATTCGTGTTTCCATCGTTTACATCAGGCAGTTTTTACATTACGATGTCTACACGAATGAATCACGAAGCTACCGAAGGTCTTACGATGGCAACACGACTTCGTGAAGACCTTGTAATCCCGTCGTGTTGCCATCGAATAAAAGTACGAAGGCGACAAGATGGAACTACGACGGCAATTAAACCAGCTAAATGTAAGTTAATTTTCGCACTAAAATACATTTAAAGTGTCATGCGCGATATGCACTGGTCAGTCTAATATGACAGTTAAGAAAGACGTTCACAAAACATGGAGCTCATATCATATGATTCTATGAGAACAAGAAAGGCGACAGCGTTGTTTCTATTAATTTAAATGGAACAAGAAGAGCAGCTATAACAGGCTCAGGATTTACTTTTACAAGTAAAATATTATTTTTTGTCAATTTTGCATATCAAGTAACATAATAAAAATCATAAACGCGCCTCGTATACCAACACTGCAGGCACACGTATATATATAGGGAAACCAACTTTTCTTCATTATTCTGAATTTTTTTATGTATCGTCTGAGTTGTTGTCACACCAATGTTTTCTCCATAACCATTTTGTTTTCTATATGTCATATTTTGCGCATTTGTTGCTTTCCCCACATCCTTCCTTTTGTCTATATTATTATGATATTCTCCTGGAAAGAGCTCTTTTTGAATAAAAGGGATCAACGAACCCATTACCTTACCTTTAAAATAGATCAGTAAACATGGGCATACATATGGGTGATTATTCAGACTAGTGCACACATTTTACAGTTAAAAAAAAGAAATGTCGAGCGTGGCATCCCCTCGTATATAACATTTTGGGGACAAATATGGACACTATATTTGTATATGACACATGCAGAAAATGATACATTGAATATGCATATTTGATACATAAACTATTTTTTTAGAAATCAACCAAAACATTCAGTAACTGGAAATACCTTTAATATTGTCTTTAGAACCAGCAGGTAAAAAATTAGCAACCAATTTCCTGTGTATTATGCTATTTCAAGGAGAAAAAACAAGGTCTATCTGCATGACCTTGACCTTTGGCCTTGACGTAAAAATGTCAGATCATTACAAGGAGGAACAATATACCAAATGTGGTTAAAATCGTTTGAAGCATATTGGTTTTAGAGTGTCCCACTAGGGTGATATTGCCTTGTATTACAACTGCCACTGTGACCTTGACCTTTGATCTTTAAAGTCAATAGCGCTTAAGATATTCTTAACGAGTAACACCATACCAAGTTTTGAGCATTTTGGTTCTAGAGTGTCCATAACAATTTTATCTACACGCAACTTGCATGTAGTAGGCGAGGGGATAATAAACTGTACACGACATCTCTTAGACATCGTATGGCCATCGCGCCATCATCGTAATCCATCGTGTAGCCTTCGTAATCCATCGTGTAGCCTTCGTGATCCATCATGTAGGCTTCGACTGAGATATGAAGCTTAAATACCCGTCTTCGGTTAACCTTCGTATGTCCATCTATTGCTATCGTATATAATTTCGGCACCATCGTATAGACTTCGTTATTCATCGTACTTGCTTCGGTCACTTTTTGGTATTTTAACGAGATCGGTACCAACTTCGTACGAAACTTACAATTTTCGCTTTCGGGCGTCCATCGTATATAAAAATCGGGTCAGTGTGACGCGGGCATAAAGGACAACAACTTCTTAAGGGGTCAACTGACCATTGTGGTCATGTTGACTTATTATTAGATCTTACTTTGCTGAACATTATTACTGTTTACAGTTTGTCTCTATCTATAATAGTATTCCAGATAATAACCAAGAACCAAAAATTTCTTAAAAAATTACCAAATGGTGGCAGCAACCCAACAACCAGTTGTCCAATTCATCTGAACATTTCAGGACAGATAGATATTGACTTGATAAACAATTTTACCACATGTTAGATTTGCTCTAAATGCTTTGATTTCAGAGTTATAAGCAAAATTTACATTTTACCCCTATGTTCTATTTTTAGCCATGGTGGCCATCTTGGTTGGTTAGCCGGGACACCGGACACATTTTTAAACAAGATACCCCAATGATGATTGTGGCAATGTTTGGTTAAATTTGGCCCAGTAGTTTCAGAGGAGAAGATTTTAATATTTTCCCGCGTTTCGATCAGTATAGCGGGAAAATGTTGTATTCTCGATATGGAATCGTCAATTTTCGGTAGGCCGAAGAAAATCTATCCAATCAGAGGACTGAGTTGTGGTCATATATAAGGTGTTTTTTCTGTGGTAGCTTCACTTCTAGCCGTCGTATTGACCGTGTAAACCAATGGACGCCGAATTACAGCAAGTTATCCAGACAGAAGTACAGAATGCCGTTCAATCCACACAGGACCAGATGTTGAACAGTATGACAACATTAATGGATTCACGTTTAGAAGGGTTCCAAAGACGGATACAGGACAACCAGAAAGTGCTGTTGGATACACAAATAGCTAGGATGGACGAATCACTGACCGACAGTTATAAATTCCGAAAGAGGGGGAACGAAGAACAATACAAACATAACCAGAAAGTGTACGCCAAAATCAGAGAAGTTCATGCAGAATTTGAGACCGACAACTTGACGCAGTCCAATATTAACAGTGCAAAAAGAAAAATTTCAGAAGGTATGGACTTATAAAAATCGACAAAAGCTTATCAAACTTGCGATTCTTCAGACGCGGGGTTGGCGCATGGTAGAAGAATACGTTACAAACCACTCGCTGAAGATTCGAGGACAAGAAGAAGATGTATAAAGCGCAGAGTAGAGCAGAAAGCAAGCTGAAAAAGGAAAAGTTAAAAAGACGCCAGACCGCAAGAGCGTGCCATACACACAACAGGCCCCAGCAGAAACAGCAAATTCGATCCCTGTGAACGTTATTGGTGGATCCAGGTCTGATGTACGACCCAGTAGATGTTTCTATTGTAATGAGTACGGGCACTGGATTAGGAATTGTCCGAAGTCTGCTGCTGAGCAAAAACATAAGATAAGTTTTGATACTACTATATGTAAAATTGATAAAGTAGAAATGTATACTCACCCAAAAACAGATCTAGCATCGAGTGAACTCTATTCAATGAGGAATGTTAATTCAATAACACAGACATCATGTGATGTCCAGTCAATGAGCAATACACATACTACTACTATAGTAAAATATAACGGTACAGGGTGTAGGTCATTTAACAGAAAGCTTGAGCGAATGGAAGAGAATAGGTGCCACGGATTTTGTATTAGATATTATAGCAAACGGGTATAAAATTCCTTTCAGCACCATTCCATGCATGGTTGAATTACAAAATAACAAATTATCAGCAAGAGACAATCCCGAATTTGTTAAGAGCGAGATTGAAAAATTGCTAGAAAAAGGATGTATTACTCAAGTGTCTTGTAAGTCATATGTAGTTAATCCCCTAACTGTAGCTCATAATAGAGGTTCAAAATTCAGATTAGTATTAGATGCAAGACATATCAATCCACATGCAGTTAAATCTAAATACAAATATGAAGATGCAAAAACTGCTAGACATTAACTATATGATCAAGAAATTTTGTATTTTCTTACGATTTAAAAAGCGTATATCATCATATAAGCATTTTTGAAACGCATACTACATATTTAGGTTTTAAATGGGAGCATGATATTATGTGTATAATGTTTTGCCTTTGGGTTGTCCCACCAGCGGATATATTTTTACAAGGTAAGTTATAAAATATTGGAGAAGTACGGGTCTAAAAATTGTCATGTATCTAGACGATGGCCTCGGCGGGGGCAAAAACATGAAAGAGGCCATGTTAGCGAGCGAAAAAATCCATTCCGATTTGGAGAAATTTGTGTTTGTTCTTGCATCAGAGAAGTGCAATTGGGTTCCAATTCAAGGTCTAGACTGGTTAGGTTTTCATTGGGATATGATAGAAGGGGTTATAAGAATTACCGAAAAAAGAATAGAGAAGCTTTTAAGAATTTTGGAAGTTTTCAGGATACAATTTCACTACGGAATTAGGCTTTTCCGGGTGAAATTTATTGCAAGTCTTGTAGGACAGATCATATCAATGCAGCCTGTATTAGGAGATCAGGCACGTTTAAGAACAAGGTATTTGTACCAAAGGTATATTGCAAAGGCAAGTTGGAACGCCAATGTACTAGTTAGTACGGACGCATTCGATGAGTGCATTTTTTGGGAACATCTATACTATTAAACGAGAAGTCCTCATTTTGGTGTCGCTTCTCTTCTTTCCACAATAAATTAATCAACACGCCTCTGTGTCCTATAGGTACAGTGCATAGTCGCATTTGTCATCCATTCATATGATTATTCAGATTGAGTTATTTTAGGAGAAAAAACGAGAAAAAAGGCATCCGGGTATTGTCCGGTCATTGTACGAATTTTAAGTCAGATTAGACTTCCGGTTTGCGTTTTTCTGTATACTTTGAACATACATATACTACGAATAAAGTGTATTTTCAGAATTTTATCTGCTATCATTTTCAAGTTTACTATCCACGGCAGTCACAGAGTTTATTAAATAGAGAGGGTCTGTATACTATATCAATGATCACCTTGGATCGATTAGTAAACTTAGAATTGAAAGTAAATACGCTTTATTTATATAGTTATGAATGTTCATAATATATAGATAAGCGCTAAAATTATTCATGTGAACTTTTGATACTTTATCTGAAATTCTCCAGTCATTAAATCTTTTCCAAAATTCATTGATTACAAAAAAAAGAAGATGTGGTATGATTGCCATGTTGAGACAACTCCACAAGAGACCAAAATGACACAGAAATTAACAATTATAGGTTACCGTACGGCCTTCAACAAAGAGCAAAGCCCATACCGCATACTCAGCTTCAAAAGGCCCCGAAATGACAATGTAAAACAATGCAAACGAGAAAACTAGCGGCCTTATTTATGTACAAAAAATGAACGAAAAACAAATATGTAACACATAAACAAACGACAACCACTGAATTACAGGGCTCCTTACTTAAATAAATGTTCATAACATACTAAATGTATGTTCATATTGAAATTGATAGAAAACCAAAAATTGGGAACTTTGGAAATAAAGGTGGAGGGTAAAAAAAAACATTTTCCTGTCCTATAACCTATGACTTGATACTTTTGCTGAAATTCTTCAGTCATTCTGTATTTAACAAAATTCTTCCAACAACACTTTACATACAGATACTTTAAACTACGCTCTGAATGCCCGCGATTTCGCGGGTGTGTTCTAGTAAAGTTGAAAGCTTTAACAAGATAGGATCTCGGTTAAGTCAGTTGACTTACAATGTACCACAAGATTATTATGTGTTCATTGATGCATCTGGTACAGGTTTCGGTGGTTTTGTTACCACTGGTTCAGAGGACGAACCTTTGGAAATGTTTGGTAGTTGGTCAATGGG
This sequence comes from Mytilus edulis, assembly GCF_963676685.1. Classification (NCBI taxonomy): domain Eukaryota; kingdom Metazoa; phylum Mollusca; class Bivalvia; order Mytilida; family Mytilidae; genus Mytilus; species Mytilus edulis. The sequence continues at coordinate 21,804 of NW_027268137.1, forward strand.
GGAACAGGCCAAAAGTTCGACCTGGAGAGAGCTCGAGGCTTTAAAAAGATTATTGATGAATTTTGTCAATATCCTCTCTGGTAAGACTATCAGAGTTTTCACAGATAATCTGAATATCACACATATACTTAATATTGGTAGTAGGAAGATGGTTTTGCACAAGAACGCTTTGTTCGTTAATGAATTTTGCAGAGAGAATGCAATTAAGATGAGCTTCGTTTGGTTACCAAGAGAATCAAACCAGTACGCAGACACTTTAAGTAGGGTAACAGATTGTGATGACTGGGAAATACAAGATGAGATTTTTCTGTATCTTAATCACGTTTGGGGTCCACATGACATAAATAGGTTCGCACATGATTACAATGCCAAGTGCAAGCATTTTAACTCAAAGTTTTGGTGCCCCGGACTGCTGGGATAGACTCATTTACATTAGTATGGGTGGACATAATAATTGGATAGTTCCACCACCAAGTTTGATTCCAAAGGTTATTAATAAGATTAGAATAGAAAAATGCAATGGCACTTTAGTCATCCCGGAATGTACATCGGCACCATTTTGGCCTATGTTGGTGGATCGATTTGGAAATTTTAAGGATTTCATAGTTGACAGAAAGTTTTTTCAGGGGGAAAATCTGACTAAAAGAGGCAGAGGGCAGTGCGGAGTATTTGGGCAACAGTGTTTCAAATTTAGATGATTGCTTTAAGAATAGAATTTTAGTTTTCAATATACTTATGACGTTATTTATTTCAACAGGGATTACATTAGACAACACAGTGAAGGAGGCCGTCCATGACAGTGGTATAGAAGTTGGCAGTTATATGTACGAGCTTTATCCGAAGATGTGTGAACTGTTGATAAACTCTAAAAGTGGACAATACCGTTAAATCATATTTTAATTCTTACAAACTATGGGAACGTTTCATTACTTTACAAGGACACAAATCTTTGCCAGCTCAGCCAGTTCATGTTGCACTGTATTTAACACATTTATTGAACAATAATTCTACTTGTCACCCTATTTCGAACGCAGTGTATGGTATAAAATGGGCACATGAGATAAATGGTCTAAACGATCCTACATCAAACACTTTTGTAACATCAATTCTTGAAGCATCTAAAAGAGTAGCACCAAAAAAGACAGAAAAGAAAGATCCAATTACTCCGGAAACTTTAATTGAACTTTGTGATATGTTCAAAAAAAAAAATTTATTTGTTTCGGCCTATTCATAGATCTCGTAATACATGCAAGCTTATTACTAAAGATAAAAAGCTAAGTTACACAGCGGCTAGAGAGTCCATTCTTAAGAGAATTCGAACAATTTGTCCAGAGGGAAACATAGGTCTTCATTTATTCAGATCCGGTGGGGCCACAATGGCGGCAAACGCCAATGTTAGTGACAGATGCTTAAAGAGCATGGTAGATGGAAGTCTGACTCTAGTAAAGACGGTTACATACTAGATTCCACTGAGAACCGTTTGAAGATATCTAAGGTATTAGGCCTATAGATTACCCCTTTCTTTGGTTTTCTATCACATACAACGGGCTGTCCACAAATTTGAATTTGTGTTTGAGTTTTATTTCTTTTACTGCCATGTGTACAAAGAAGGTGTTGTTGGTGTGCTGTCAATGGCAGAAAAAGGGTTGTCATTTGAGTGTCTGTCGTGTGTAGTATAGAGAATACTTGTAAAAGTCTACGACGACACCAACAACTGACACCAAGTGATGAGAAAAGCTCACTTGGCCCTTTGGCCCGCCGTGAGTTAAAAATGTATTTATGAGATTTTGATTTTTGTTTTTTCATTGAATAACAAGTTGTGTTAACAAGTTTTTGTCAAAAACGGACTTGTAATGACTCCCTGAACAACTGGGAATTATCTCTGAAGCAATTCTGATTTAACAGCATAACAAAAACACTTATAAATAATGAATTAATCAGAGAAACTTTAAAAATAAATAAGAATAAGTGTTTAGAGAAAGGGTATTCATGAGTCAAATCATGACTTTGCATCAAAAACTTAGTTGCCTGACTGTATTTTGGTTAAAAATGTCCTGAGTTCAATCTTCCGGCTTTAATTAGACAAGGCCTAAATTAAAATATTCTTTGTTTGCCCTTAAACAGTGTTAAAGGGTATAACCTATAGTAAACATTATATACTCACTACTGCCTAGATCCAATATAAAGGGTCTTGATAAATGTTTATGCCACACTAAAGCTGCATGTACACGTGAACAAGACTGATGGTCTATACAGAAATCACACATCTGTTTATTTCTCCCAAAGAAGTAACATTTCTTGGTGTCTATCATTAATTTCTACAACAAAAAGGCAATGCAAAAGATGAAATAAATGACTACTTTAACCTCTTACGTTAATTAAAATATACTAATATCAATACTGTATGTCTGAAGCTGTAATAACACAATACTGTATCTTCCAAGCACCATGCTGATAAAACTCATATTAATATTGCACCTATGTTAAAATGAACCTCACACCACTGTAAGGACACTTTCTGTTCTAGTGCTTTTATAACAAATATCTCATATTAACAAACAGATCACAGTGACCTATTGTTGCATGGACATGCAAATTTAAATTACCATCCACTACCTTTCATTTTCATGTGCTTTTAAATATTAATGTTGGCAATTTAGATGAAAAACCAGATGCTTCGCAGGGTGCAGCTTTATAAGACCGCAGAGGTGGAACCCTGAACAGTTGGGCAAGTATGGACATGATGGACACAACATTAAAGCTTGATACAGCTCTGAATTTGGATTGTGATTAAAAAGTTGACACAGCATTTCTGACACCGAATGAATGTGGTCTAATGAACTTTTTTTTTTTTTTTGGCTTTTGAGAAATACATTTGCTGTTGAATATTAATCCCCTCAACAAAAGTATTTGAAGAAATTTTCTTTTAATTTCTGAAATCTGAAATGAGCAAATTTGTACCCCCCCCCCCCTTTTTTTTCTCCTAACCTTTTCCTTATGTCAAAAATAATTTTTAATTGCAACAATAACTACTCCTTTATTACATAATAAAATATTCAAATTAATTTTTATTAATTTTTATATTCTGATTTAACGAACGTAAAGCAGTAAAACATGTGAAAATGGCAGACAGTTTTTTAACACTGTTGTCTGTACTGCCAAACCCTTCCCTATAGGCTCAATGTTAATTTCATTGTGAAATCAAATATCATATAAAAGAATATTTGGCATATCGGATAAGAATATTCAGGTAGATTTGTCAAAACCATGTGCAATCGAACATTTTCATGTATTCTGACAGGGAAATGGATCTGGAAGTTGCAAATTTACAATCTTGCAAGAAGATTTTGTTTTTTACCAAATTAAAAGGAACTATTTCTTGATAAATTGTTGTCTTTAATTATAATCTTCCTTTATCCTGTGAATTAGATGCCCTTTTATTCAAATAGTTCAAATTTACAAGTTTCAGTTGACAAGATCAGTACGTTGCTGTTAGGAGATTTGATAAAATGCTCATTTGACAGAAACAGATATATAATCTAAACTGAATGTACGTCCTTCTGAATAATTTATTGCAATATAGATATAAATCCCTTTTGACAAGAGAAATCTGACTTTTGTCAGAAATATTTTTTTAACATGTCTTTAAATTCATGGCTCTTCAAAGGTTTGACAGAATAAAAAGATATAATGTTTTAATATCTTCATGCAAATTCTGGTAAAAAAAAAGGATTTGCCTACCTACCTACCCACAAACTATATAGTCATCATGGGTCGGGTTTGGGAAAACTGAAATATTTTTAATTGTGGCCCTACCATCAACATGATCAAGATGAGATCCATGTGATAAGTAGTAATTTTGAAAACTTAAAAATAACACTGTTTGATTCCTTAATTTACAATGTCAATAAATTAAAATATAAAACACAGTATATCACCAAGAAGGAGATAGAATTCCTCTTATCTGGATTACAATGGTGACCATAGTTATAATTACGTCCCCTAGTATATAGATACAAAATGTCTATTACCTGATACCATCATTTTGACCATGAATGGCATTGAGGCACTGCCTTTCTATATTATTCCTGAAGTTTCAGAATATAAAATTTTGATATCTATATAGGGTTAGGGTTACATGGGTTAGGGATATGATAATAATCTCAGTGATTACAAACTTTAATGCACTCATCCTTAAAATTAAGGTTTTTTTTTAATTCTTTTTAGTTCATAATAGTAAAATCTAGCTTACCTGAACCATTTTGTTTTCTTTGACAACATCCAAATGGAGGCCTGGTGGTGGTTTGCCTGCCCTAAAAGTATATCCATATCATACATGTCATGTTAATCAGCAAATTATATCTATTTTTTTATAATGATTCTGAATTCAGCAGAAGATGTCATATATAATTAGTGAATCATAAGATGATAAGACAAGAGTGCACACGCTGAAATGTCTCGCCTTATTTACTAATCATTGATATTATGATGATAGTCCTATTAAAGTATAAAGCTTTATTAAAAACTGTCACATAAACTTAACATTAATCAAGAACACTAAACAAAGACCAATGAACCATGAAAATGAGGTCAAGGTCAGATGAACCATGCCAGGCAGATATGTACAGCTAACAATGCTTCCATACAACAAATATAGTTGACCTATTACTTATAGAAAAATAGACCAAAACACAAAAACTTAACACTGAGCAATGAACCGTGAAAATGAGGTTGAGGTCAAATAAAACCTGCGCGGCTGACATATAGATCATAAATATTTCCATACACCAAATATAGTTGACCTATGGCACATAGTATTAGATAAAAAGACCAAAACTAAAAAACTTAACTTTGACCACTCAACCATGAAAATGAGGTCAAAGTCAGATGACATCTGCTCACTAGACATGTACACCTTACAATCATTCCATACAACAAATATAGTAGATCTATTGCAAAAAGTATGAGAAAAACAGACCAAAACACAAACACTTAACTATAACCACTGAACCATGAAAATGAGGTCAAGGTCAGATGACACCTGCCAGTTGGACATGTACACCTTACAGTCCTTTCATACACCGAATATACTAGCCCTATTGCTTATAGTATCTGAGATATGGACTTGACCACCAAAACTTAACCTTGTTCACTGATCCATGAAATGAGGTTGAGGTCAAGTGAAAACTGTCTGACGGGCATGAGGACCTAGCAAGGTACGCACATACCTAATATAATTATCCTATTACTTATAATAAGAGAATTCAACATTACAAAAAATCTGAACTTTTTTTTCAAGTGGTCACTGAACCATGAAAATGAGGTCAAGGACATTTGACATTTTTTTTCAAGTGGTCACTGAACCATGAAAATTAGGTCAAGGACATTTGACATGTGACTGATGGAAACTTAGTAACATGAGGCATCTATATGTATATACAAAGTATGAAGCATCCAGGTCTTCCACCTTCTAAAATATAAAGCTTTTAAAAAGTAAGCTAACGCCGCCGCCAACGCCGGATCACTATCCCTATGTTGAGCTTTCTGCAACAAAAGTTGCAGGCTCGACAAAAATTAATATTCCTCATAATATATGAGACAACAATCTGCATGATCTGTGAAAACAGATAATGGAACATTTTCTCTAAAATTAGGACTGTATTACTTTTCATTTCAAAATTTCAAATTTACAACAAAAGCTAATATATTAACAGAAACATTTCAGTAAATTCAGAAATTATTGCGATGCTTTTATTATTGCAAAAAATGTGACAGGGTAATACATGTCATTGCATGTAATCCCAATAATTTGAACTCGCATTTTTTTACATTTTTACACATGACTTGTTGAAGATTTTTGGCATTATGCTTGTGGTTGG